>NW_016157971.1:0-54855 GCF_001687245.7 Rhagoletis zephyria
CAAACTTCTGTAGCTCTTCCGCTAGGAAGTCGCGTATTCGTGTTGCCTCACCTGTATGGTTACTGTGTGANCCACTCCGCTCATGGTTTCAAACTTCTGTAGCTCTTCCGCTAGGAAGTCGCGTATTCGTGTTGCCTCACCTGTATGGTTACTGTGTGACATCTCCGCGGAGGTGCGCTTATCGACGTTTCCACTGGGTTCATCATGGTCGACTCTATTGACCTTCTCGCTCCTGGATCTGCCCTTCCTTCGGTGCTTCCTCTTAGCCGTCCTCGGCGGGATGGTATTACTTACTGCGAGTGAGGTGTTATCCTCCGTGGTTTGTGAGGTAGCGGATGGTGCCGGCTGTGTAGTCGGTTAGGTGAGTACAACTTGTTGACCGCCACAGGATACTACAGCTCCCATGCTCNGTTTAACTTTGTTTTTCCTTGCAAAAAATCTAAAATTCCCCTATTTTCAATCAGCTCCCCAGAGGTCTGTGGGAGGGGTTGGGGGGGAGGGATGACTTTTCATAAAGCGGCGTCAACCCTCTTTCGTCTAGGGGGATTTGTGGGGCCCACACCCCTCAATCGTTGTACAAATAGCTAAACATTTCCCCTAACGATGACCAAATTGTAGTACAACTAGCCTTATTTACAACAAACAATTTACAATACTCCCTTATACAGTAAACAAACTTAAAGCAATAACAACGCTTTACTAAACTTGTTAACACAATTAAGCTTATAGCTTGCTTANGATCTGTCAAATACTAATGCATGAAAATCCTAACCTCAAAAAAATCACCCGTTAGCTTGCTTATTCGCAACTCACTTCTCTGCTTTATTTGTAGCTTGCTGACTTGTAACTCACTCCGGTGTCTGGTGGCGCCCTTATATACCTGCGCACGCGCTCATGGCAACTCTAGAACGTTCTGAANTTGCCATGTACTCCGCTAAGGTGGTGGATATGAAACTATTCGAGGCACCGGTATCGATGACGGCCTCGACTAGCTCCCCACCCAAGTGGACTAGGGCGTACAGTCGACCGTGATCCTGACGCATGGTTATGGGTGTCTTGGCGCTGGGTTCGGTGGGCTCACCGCGCCTTGTCCTTGGTGGAGCCCTCCGCCGTTTCCCTGACGCCGGCGACAGCATTCGATCGTGCGGACATTGGCCCGACCGCACTCCCAACAGAATATCTTCCGTGCGTTGCGACATCGCCTGGCATAATGTCCTTCCTGCCCNAATAAAATTCAATGATTTGCAAGCGTTGCTCGTTAGTAAGTCTATTCATGATGAAATGTCAAAGCATACTGAGCATCTTTCTCTTTGACACCATGTCTGAAATCCCACGTGATCTGTCAAATACTAATGCATGAAAATCCTAACCTCAAAAAAATCACCCGTTAGCTTGCTTATTCGCAACTCACTTCTCTGCTTTATTTGTAGCTTGCTGACTTGTAACTCACTCCGGTGTCTGGTGGCGCCCTTATATACCTGCGCTCACACTCATGGCAACTCTAGAACGTTCTGAAGTTTATCGCTCATTCTCTTTCTCTCGCTGTTCGCAGTGTTCATCCAACTTGACGTTTTTCTTTGTGGAACATTCTACGTCATTCCTCGAACATTCTGCCTGTTTCTCGTTGTTCGCTTTGTGTTGCCGCAGTATTCGCCACAATATGCCCCTTTTGAACTTTGACTATTACATTAAAACGCTGTATAGGTTAAGGACTCGTTGAATGTTCTAATAATTTACAAAATTTTTAAGTAGTTAAAACGATAACTTAAGTTGATTATAGCTTTTTTAATGTCATTCCTAACGTTCGCATTGGCACATTCGCATTCTCCAATGTGAAAAATATGACATTCGAAACATCCCTGGTATGTACATACATATAGTGTCCACAAAATAAAAGAATTGCGATATTTTGACCGGTTTTGGCATTTGGCATTTGTCTTTTGTTTATGTAGTGTTTATTCTTTTTTTATAAAAGTCTAGATGGTATACAACAAACACCATATAAATTCAGATTTCAGACATTGTACAAAAACCAGAAAAATTCTTCTTATTTTTACCAAAATTTCAAACTTTTTAATCAGTGTTTTGGTATGCAGTTTTGTAGACCATTTAATTCTAGTATAATGAAGTGCAAGTTTAAAGCTGCTATAAAATCTCGTTAATTTTTAGCAATTTTTTTTGCTGGCAGTGTCCTTCATATAAAAGGAAATTGTCGAACATACTTTTGAATGGAAAAAACGTGAAACACCTTCAACCAAAAAAATTCACTTTTGTGAGCTGTCTGCAAATGTTTTTTTGATGTTGGCTGTTGTCTGTCGCTTCACCTGAACATATGAAAAGAAATTCCAAATAATAGGCAAAGAATCGGCGAAAAAAGCCCGATGCCGATGCTCAATTTTGTACCGATACTAGCCGATGCCGATGCCGATTAATCAGTCGGACTCTAGAATAAGGAGCGAAGTTCAGCATGTTCAAACAATCGAAAAGCTTTCGCTTTTCTATTTGCTGTATCTCAAAGGCAAAACATGATATCGGTACAAAATTTATTTAATTGTAAATTTAGTGCTGATTAAGGAAAAAGTTATTAGGTTACTATCAAACATTGAATTAGGGGTTGGAATGAGGGGCGAATGGCTTTCAAAATATATGTTCTTATGTATATCGACCCCCCCACCCCGGGCCACCTACCGGCAAAATTTTTCCTGAATATATTTCCTTCCAAATTTCCGACGATATGTGTAAACTAGATGGTTCCATTTGAAAAGACAATCTTAACTAATAGCCAAATATAAATTTAGTTTAGTAAGTAGAGTGAAGTACTAAACTTACATTTTTTTACTTGTTTTCATGCAAATAGAGGAATATTAACTGAAAATCGATACCTGCGTGGAAGATCGACATATCTCGGCAGCCAATTCGAAGAAGCCCTATTTTAGAAAACATTTCAAGAACGTTCTATCTCATAATTCGGTTCAAAAGCGCCCTAACTCAGCTGCCGATTCATAAACGCCCCATCTCAGCACATTTTCAATACATTTTCATTTGATATAGGGCGTTTTTGAACCAAAATCTGAAATAGGGCCTTCTTAAACCAAATTCTGGGATAGGGTGTTTTTTAATAAAATTCTGAAATAGGGTGTTCTTCAATCAAATTCTGAAGAAGGGCGTTCTTGAAAAGTTTTCTGATATAGGGCGTTTTCGAACTGGCTGCTGAGATAGGTCGATCTTTCACTCAGGTGTCAAAATATGACTACTATTTTCTTACTACATATCGTAGGACAGGCGTATAAAAAATTAACAAATGTGAAGTAAATACATATCGTCGCCCTTTTACCAGAAGCATGAATGTGCAAATTTATCCATTTTAAGTTATTGGGTTGACTTGATTAACCTTTGGATGTCCTATGTTATACCAAAACCCAGAATACCATGCGTTCACCGAAACTAAGGGCCCAATTATGTATGGCGACTGATAGCCGATGGGCAACCATATAGTAAAATTTGCATTACGCATGGCTACTGGCTACGATTGTCGGCTACTGAGTCTCGTAGCGCAATTTTCTGTTTCCCGCTTATGAGGATTTTGTTATTTGTTTACATAAATTGTTAAACACATTGGAGCAAAGTTGAAATGTACATGTCATAAAAAAAGTAAATTCGGCCGTTGTCTGCGTTTTTCTGTGTTCTGAGATTAATCGCTATACATAATACAAAGTACTATACTGGTAGCCACAGCGACTAGACCAGCAACTAGACCCCAGTCGCCATATATAATTGGGCCATAAATATTTTACAATGTCAATTACATGAATGCAGAGTTAAGTCTCATAAAAAAATTCAAACTTGATTTCCCAAAATTTTAATTTTTATGGAGTAAAGAAACACTTACTAAAATTAAGAAATTAAATTTAAGCATATAATAAAACGTGACATTCGTAAATATACTTCAGTATTTATTTGAAGATTTATTTAAAGAACTTTGTGAAAGACAACAATTAATCTTGTTCTGCTAGAGGCTTGACAACCCAGCAAATTGGCGCCGTTTATGGTGAAAGGCATTTAGTATCACACTTTTGAACTAAAGCTTTCTTAACCCTTTCAGTGTAACATTTCAATCGCTGATTCTAAAAATTTTAAAATATGTATACCGGCTAATTTTGTATCGTTAATTTCAAAAATCACATCAACAAATTTGTAAAGCTTTGAGCTTTGTTGTCACTCAGGGCCCTTTATAATGGTCACTGATATCCTAGGTGTTTAAAAAAGAAAGTGATGTCAACTATTTTTATTTTTTTGCTTTCATGAAATATATTTCAAAACTATGAATAACACGGTGCCACAAAAACAAAAAAATTTCAGAACGCACGAAAGAATCGATATACTATATGGGCCAAATACAGTAAAACTGCGTTTTTAGTTTTTTACTCTGACGTCAGGATTTTTTTTCAAAGGACTTTGAAATTCTAAAGATATGATTAATTCAAAAAATTATTTAATTAAATTAGTGCAATGTAGTGTATGGGTACCAAATGAAAAAGAACATTCTGTTGAATTTAAAAATACAATAAAGTTTTTTGGTTTACAAGGACGAATAGGTATTGAAAATGCGCTTTTAATAAATTTTATCTTTTCAAGTTAGTAAAGTTTGCAGGACGAAATTCGATGATGGGGTCGTATGTATATATATTAGTCCTCAAACAATCATTTTTTCAAAAATAAATATTGCAAATTTTCAAGGATTTTTAAGGACAAAATTTTTAAAGGACTTCCATACCCATTCGTCTTTATGCACCAACAAATTTATTCTGTTATAATTCTACAGAATTTTTCTTTTATTTTATACCCTTATCTTTATACTACATTGCACAGAATTTTTTAAATAACTTATTAACATATTTTTTTAATTCCAAAGTCCTTTTAAAAAATCCTGACGTCAGAGAGAAAAGCTAAGTACGCAGTTATACGAGATTCAAACAAATGACCACGTTTTGATGTTTTTTAAATATTCGTAATGTTTTTCGAGCTAATTGTTTTGTATTTTTTTTTGTAAAAGATACCGTTAAAGCTTTAACAAAAACCACATAAATCACAGTTATAAGCTTTATACAAAATTTTTAATCTGATTCTTTAGAATATTTTTGAGTATGCAAGTTTAGTCTAATGAAGTGCAAGTTTCAAACGGCTAAAAAACCCGCTGATTTCTGAGAATTTCTTTTGGTGACGAATTTCCATATAAGGGTGCCTTTTTTCCATATAAGCATGAAATTCTTATGTAACAAAATGCGGGAGACCGTAAGCAACAAAATTTAAAGAAATTAACGCCATTTGAAAATTAATTTTACATAAAATAAAACGGAAAAGTAGTCTCCAAAAAGCACTTATCAAAAATCAGCGCGATTTTTTAGCTAGTTGAAACTTGCACTTCATTAGACTAAAATTGTATGGGCTAGAAAACTGCATACCAAAAATGTTGTAAAGATTCAGATTAAAAAGTTGGAAAAAGTTTGCCTTGCGCATTTTCTTCCATATCACGAATGATCGCATGCTATTTCATACGGTAGAAAGTTCGCAACACCGTCAACAACGAAATTACTACAAATCAACGGTATTTTGTAGACACTTCAAATTTGCACTTTGAAATGAATTTGAATAATAAAACTGCATACCTAAAAAAATTATAAAAATTGTGAATAAAATTTGAGGAACTTAATGAAACTTTTGATGATTTTTTTAATTGTTACAGTCAGAAACTTGGGTTATATGGGTTTTGTTGTAGTGCGAACTATATTTTTATGAAAAATTAATAAAATTTAAATAAAACAAAATATTTCCAAAAATATAAAAAATTATTGTACGATTTCCGCTGACACTCACTGTATATTCGAAACATTAACCAAATCGGACCACAAATAGATGCTTTAGAAATAACTCGAATCCTGCGCCGTGCCGTGAACACATATATAACAGACTGCGCCTACTATACCCCATTGAACCGTTTGGCAAACACCCTTTATAATATTTGTTACCAAATTTTCTGTACTCTATGTTTTTCAACAAAATACGTATGTATAGTGAATAAATTACATATTTGTTTTGTTTTTATTTGCAGTAAACTTGCGTCGTTTGATGGGAAAAAAGCTATTCGTGGCGGTATACCTTTTGTGTTTCGTAAGTACATATTCATATACATACATTAGCTGTAATATCTACCCTTGTTCCATAAGTCCTAGAAGAAGAAGAATCAAAGAAATATTTGTAACACCAGGCCCGCTGGGAGTTCAATAACGTAGTTACTGGAGGATAAAAATAAATTGTATATCGGTGTGACGGCCTCAAAGACCTCAGCAGCAAAATATACCTACGAGGGGAAGTCAATAAGTTCGTGGAATTAAGGGGTTGAAGAGGAGTGACAAATTATGTGTTTACCTAGCACTACTTCGCCACTCATTGCCTCTATGCACTATTGAATGTTTATTTATTTATTTACTTATTTCAAAAGTCAATAAACTACAAAGGTTCTAACTGACTAAAACGATACAGAGAACTAAAGTGCAGAAGGCACTAAAATAAAACCGAATTCAATAAACTACAAAATATATTCTTGGGCAAAGAAAAATCAAGCAAAATAGAATTCGAAATCTCGTTGAGTTCTCGAAGTGCACGCACTAACGGGGCGTTTCTTGCGTAATTCGTACTGAGGGCCTTGAGGTAAAAGGGAAGATTAAAACGAAGTGTTCTCGCAGGAATAAGAAATTGAATAGCAAGCAGTAATGCGGGGCAATCAATTTCACCACTTACCAAGCCACGCACAAAAGTCAAGGAAAGAATAGTCCTTCTGCTTTCGAGGGACTTAAGGTTAATCAAAAGGAGGCGGGAATTGTACGGAGGGATGAGAGTGGAGAAATTGAGGGAAGAAAGGGCATATTTAAGGAAAACTTTTTGAATACGCTCAATTCTATCGATGGCAAATTTATGATGAGGTCTCCAGATGAGTTCTGCGTATTCAAGCTATGGACGAACAAAAGACGTGTAGAGTAATTTCAGAGTGTAGGGATCAGTAAAATTGCAACTATTTCGACGAACAAAGCCCAACGCAGCATATGATTTAGATATGATAAAATTGATGTGGTTATTGTTGCTGGATAAATAAGCGAATCGACACCAGGGATCCTAACTGGGGGAAAATTCCACAATATTGTATGACTCAAACTATTTGGGAGAACGGCTTAAAGTTTAGAGGGAATCGATATGCTCCCGATTTTGAGAAACAATTATTACTGTAAGCTAGCAAATAGTGGGAATCGCTGTGCTCGACAGCTAGGCTGACTTCATAAACGCAGTTTGCAAAGCAACACTATGCGTACAGTTCATAAACGCGATTGCCTTATTTTCGACAATGCCGCACAGCGGGAGAACATAAATTGGTATAAATTCAAGTGTTGGCACAATTCTTCTCGGATCTTGAAGTTTTTTACTTTAAATTAATGTTGATTAAATTCGCTATGACACCTGCCTACGACTTTTTTTATAAAAAGATGTTTAATAATAATTATACATTGTTGGTTGGTTGGCAGAAGCGTCACCTGAGTACATTCCCAGGACCCAATTAGTGTGAAAGCACCATTTTGAGACACTTTCTCTGGTAACCTTGACTTTATCTGCTTTCATGATTCGTTTGGTTCGTCAAACCATTTGGATTTTCCGATGAATCTATTTAGGTTAGTAATGGTGACTTTGGAAATCTCCTCAAGATTTTGGATGGAAAAACTCCCGAGTGTGTTCTGCCTTATTTGTGCTAATGCTGGGCACTCGCAAAGATAGTGTCCCTCAAGATTGCAGCTACGGTACCGAAGGTTATACGGAAGGCCCATTTTAGCTGCATGTACACCAATGGGCCAATGTCCCATTATAGTGGCTATTAATTTGACTATATCTTTCCTCGACCTCTTGAGAAGTTCTTATGTTCCAACGTGTATCAGCCATACGTGTGAATTGCAGATGCACTTCCCTTTTGATGAGTCCGAGTGTCAGCCTTCTCATTTCCTTGCACGTTCCTATGGCTGGGAACCCAGCTGAGAGTGATGTCTATTAACTCGGCCGACGAGCTTAATTCACATTTGCAATCTCTGACTGTTTTGGATTTTGTTACCGGTGAGGCAAGTTCCGCTTGACTATCTGAGAAAATGTATGCTTTTCGTACACCTACGCAGTTCCTCTCTATTGCTTTACAGGCCCTTTCGATGCCCAGTACTTCTGTTTGGAAGATGCTAGCAAAGTTGGGTAGTTNCACATTTGCAATCTCTGACTGTTTTGGATTTTGTTACCGGTGAGGCAAGTTCCGCTTGACTATCTGAGAAAATGTATGCTTTTCGTACACCTACGCAGTTCCTCTCTATTGCTTTACAGGCCCTTTCGATGCCCAGTACTTCTGTTTGGAAGATGCTAGCAAAGTTGGGTAGTTGAAACGAGAGAGAGTCATTCAGCGTTTCAGAGAACACCCCCGCACCCACACCGCAGTCCATTTTGGACCCGTCAGTATAGATTTCAGTAGAATTCTCCTCGACTATCCTGCCCCTACTCCAATCCCGTCTTGAAGGAAACTTCACCTGAAAGTTTTTGCTGAAATCTGTCGTAGAAGGTATATAATCTGATTGTTTCCTTGATTCGATAAACTTGTCAAGAATACCACTATGGCCATGCTGCATCGCCCACCAGCAGCCTGACTTTTTCAGTCTGACTGCCGAAGACGCAGCAGTTTCGCGGATATCTAGTTCTATGGGCAATTGATGCAGCATCACATTAAACGCACCAGATGGACATGACTTAATTGTTCCTGTAGCACCTGCGCAAGCTGCTCTTTGTATACTGCCTAATTTCCTGACGTTGTATTGTTTATCTAGTGTTGGCCACCAAACTAACGCCACGTACGTTAGTATTGGTCGTATGATAGCCGTGTACATCCAGAGGACAAGCTTTGGCTTTAATCCCCAGTTTGGTGTCTAATACGACACCCAAGTATTTAGCCCCGGAGGACAATGTGAGAGTCGTTCCATTAAGAGAGGGAAGCCTGAATTGTGGTATTTTTGTCGGTCTTGCTAGGTTGACACCCACTCCACTTTTTGTAGCCCAGGTGTTTAGCCAGAGCAAAGCTCCCTCTAGGATTTCACTAATCGTTGAGAGGAAACGACCTGATACCGCCACCACTACATCATCTGCATATGCTACTCTTTCACTCCACCTTTGTTGATATCCAGTAGAATGTCGTTCAGTACCACCACCCATAGTAGCGGAGACAGAACTCCCCCTTGGGGTGTGCCTCTATTTGTATAACGGGATAGCGTTACTGAACCAATGGTTGAAATTATGATCCTGTTTCTGAGCATTTGTTCGATCCACTCGCATATGTGGTCAGATGTTGCCACATTCACAAGAGATCGAAAGTTTGGAATTTCCCAGAAAACGCTTTAAATGTAGGTGTAAAAGTCTTTCCAATACCTTTAGCAGGAAAGATGTAAGACTTATTGGTCGGAAGTCTTTTCCTTTTTCGTGATTTCTTCTTCCCGGTTTGGGAATGAAGACAACTTTGACTCTTTTCCAGCTTTTCGGTATATATGGCAAGCTGATACTGGCTTTGCAGACCCTTTCCAGCCAGGATACCATAGACTCTTCTAATTTCTAGATCATTATCGGAATAATACATAAATATTTAGTTTAGTGTTATCATATCAGTTAGTTTTTATTTAGAACAGGGGGTTTGGATGTACATATTCTAAAATGGAGACAAGAGCCCGCGGGCTTTATTTAATTTTTTAGGAATAACGCCCTCGGGCTTCATTGCCATATCGAAAGAGAAATAATGCCCACCGTCAAAAGGCAATAAAACCCGCGGGTTTTATTTTATTTTCGGCCGCTGTGGTGTAGTGGAGTAGTAGTAAGCAGTGCGCGCTTTCACTCATCAACACCTGGGTTCAAGCCCTGGTCAAAGCAACATCGCAAAATATATAGAAAAAGGTTTTTTCTTAACAGCGGTCGTCCCTCGGTAGGCAATGGCAAACCTCCGAGTGTATTTCACCCATGAAAAACAGCTTCTCATAAAAGTACAATCGCTGTTCGGAGTCGGCGTAAAACTGTAGGTCCCTCCGATTTGTGTGACAACATCAAGGTGCACACCACAACTCGGAGGAACACTAACATATGTGTAAACGCCAATCTATTATTATTATTATTAATTTCTTTTTCGAAAAGGCAATAACGCCCGCGGGCTTTATTTCTTTTTTTTAGGAAATAAAGCCCTTGGGCGTTATTTCCGCGGGCCTTATTGCACTCCACCGTATGCAGCCCCCTTCAACTCATAGGAGCCGCTTGGAGCCGAATTTCTAGATATTTTGTCCAGCATGTAGACCCCCTCCGGTAGCGGCTTTTCCAGATTTCGTCCAGGGACCTGAGATGATAAATGAATTTTTCGAAATTGTACCAAACGTCAGAAAAAAACTTACCAAATCAAATAAAAATGTACTAACAAAAAATGTTAAACGCTTTCACAAAAACGATGAATGCTTAAAACAAATATACATTTATTTAACGCCTTTTAAATTAACATCCTGTAAAAATATGCATATATGAATGTAGTGCGCCTCTTTATTGATTACGCTTATTTAATAGAATTTACAGCATTAATCACAATATTAAACGGTATTAAATGTGTTTATGTATAACATTACAATCTTAAACGTAGTTACAATAAAGTCGCGTTGGCTTGCGTTCTGGTTGGTTCCAAAATTCAAACTGTTCGTTAGTGGCTCGTTAGTTTGGTTGTCTAGTTCGTCCTCTGTCTTTCACTCGTTTGTTCTCGTTATGTCAAAGTTACGCCCGCTTCTTGTCCTACGTCCGTCTGTCACTCCCACATTCGGCCCTCCTGACTTTGGATTCGACCCGAATTCTGGACGCCATGGTTTGAGATACTCTGCCACTGTTGAAGTCGAATTAGGTCCTTCTACTTCATCTAGCTTTTCCACTTTGTAACGGCCATGAGGTGAATTTTCGACGATCTTATACGGTCCAAAGTATTTCTGCTTCAATTTCAAGTTCGTACCAAATTGAGTGCGCTTAATAGCCACTACGTCATTAACTTCGTAATTTACATTCTCCTTGCGTTTGCGGTTATAACCCGACGATTTTCATCTTGAATTGCTGAAATGTTCTTCTTGGCTAATTGTCGAGCTTCGTTGCGATCGGCTTCGACCGACTCAATTGCTTAATTTTCGATAATTTCGTTTGGTGGTGGTGATTTTGACATCCTCATGTCACATCCTGTCAATAGCTTAAAAGGCGCTATTTTTGTGCTTCTCGGAGCAGGGTTGTTTTATGTATTGTTGAACTTTTCCAATGTGCTTGTACCAATGATCGGGGTTATCTTGGGACAGCTTTGCCAACATGGGCATTACGACTTTATGTATTATTTCCACCTGACCGTTTCCTCTCGGCACTCCGGTTGTGATGAGCAAATGCTGTATTTGGTTCTCCTTGCAATAATTCTCAAATGCGTTCGATGTAAAGGCGGAACCCCTATAAGTGATGATCCTCCTGGGGTTGCCAAACGTAGCTTCCTGCTTCGTCAATCGATCAATTACCGCATCTGTACCCGTATCCTTTGTGGGGTAGAGCCTCACGAACTTTGAAAACGCATCCACAACTACAAGGATGTAGTTATACTGCTTCCGAGTCGCCGCGAGTGGACCAACGTGGTCTATGTGAAAAGTCAACAAAAAAGTCAAAGTCTATAGGTGCTAAAAAGCCATATTTTTTGCCCGATTTCGAATTCACTACGATACATGCTACGCAGCAATTTACAATTTCCGCAACCGTTGACTCTATGCGAGGTATGTAGAAATCCTTCTCAATGCAATCTTTAGTCTTGTTCACAGAAAAATGTCCTTGACGATGTGCCATCTCGATTATCTCTCTCTCCACCTGCGCTGGTACCACAATCAGCTGTCGAGCTGAATCTTTGTATAAGATATCGTTGTAGATATAAAAATCTTCGTAGCTGTTCGTCTCCAAAATCTTACGGACTGCCCTTGTCCACGCATCTCTCAACTGTGCCTCTCTAAGTCGATGTCTCAATAAATCTTCTATGATCATACACTGAACCCTACTGAGCGCGTCCACGTGTCTCATCTGCGCTCCACGTCGATGTTCGATCACGTAGTTATATTGGAGGTACATTGCGCATCGTGCCACCCGTAATGGTACGTCCTTCTTCTGCAACGTCATCGTGAAAGCGTTGCAGTCAGTGATTAACTTGAATCTTGACCCTAATACATATACGCGTCACTTTTTGAGCGCTTGGACTATGGCGAGTACCTCCAGCTCATAGGAGTGATACTTCTGTTCGGCCGGTGATGTTTTGCGGCTCATGAATTGGACCGGATGGAGCTGCTGGTCTTTGGAGTTTTTTTTTTTGGAGAAGAATGGCTCCGTACCCATACATAGAGGCGTCGGTGTGGATTTCAGTCATTGCTTTGGGATTAAACATCGTGAGAACTGGTGCTTGAATAAGGGCTGTTAACTGTTGGAACGATGCTAAGGCTTTGTCACCCATTCTAAAATCTGCGTTTTTCTTCAGCATATCTGACAACGGCCTCGCAACCAAGGCATAATTTCTGATAAAACGGCGAAAGTAAGACATTAGGCCTAAGAATCTCTGCAATGATTTCTTGTTTGCTAATCGTACCGTTCTCGATAATGTACCCCAAGAACTGTATCTTTTTTTGGAGGAATAGACATTTTCCCCATTTAACCCTCAGTCCTTTATCGGACGCTAACTTAAGCACCTTTCCTAATTTCTCTGGAGCTTCTTCTTCGGTCTTCACTGGAATCACGAGGTCGTCCATATAGGCAACTACCGTCCCATCCCTAATATAATCTTTCAAAATCGCATGAATGTAACGGCAAAACACTGCGGGTGAATTGCATACATATACCAAAAGGCACATACTGAAATTCATATTGGCCGCTGTGAGTAACAAACGCTGTGTATTTTCGGGAATTCTCATCCACCGGTACATGGAAGAAGCCATTGGCCAAATCCAAAGTCGTAAATATGTTCGCTTCTCTAAGCTTCTTAATCGCGTCATCAATTAGGGTCATAGGGAAATTACCCCGTATGATTTTCGAATTTAGCTGACGGTAGTCACAGCAAAGTCGTTTTGTGCCATTTTTCTTCGACACGAGTACCACGGGTGAGGCGTAACTCGAACAGCTTGGGCGTATTATGCCTTCGTCTAGCCACTGTTCGACTTGTTTTTCTATGATTTTTTGCTCGTCATATGAAACCCTTCGTGGTGGTTGGTAGACAGGAATTTCGTCAGTAAGAATGATTTTCATATTCACTGGTGGGCTATTGTCTTTCTTTGGTTCATACCTTTCGATCATTTGTCTCACCGCGCTTACAGATCGCTTATTGAGGTGAGTCAAATCATACTCTGGTTCTTCCCTACTGATATTAAAGCATGAATTCGAAAAAAATATTTGCCATCGGATCATCGTCCTTTGGTGCGTCAACTTTCGCCACATCTGCATTATTATTACTCGGCGGAACAACTCTTTCTTTGAATTCAACGCCATCCTCGCAGACCATCATGTAGAAATGTTTAAAAATGGAAGTGCCAAGGATAACCTCGTAGCTAATGTCACCCTCTTCTACTACATGGAACGTCAAGTTTAGAGCGCTTTTATCAATCAGTACCCTTATCTCAAAACTACCCATCGTTGATATTTTGGCTGCACCGATACCAAACAGTTGCCGTCGTTCTGGGGCTAGCTTTATGGATTTGCCCAGCCTGTTAAATGGGTCACATCCCATAAGACACCAACTACAACCCGTATCGATTAGAGCCCATACTTCCACATTGCTAACTTTTATCTTTTTAAGTTTTAAATTAGCTTTAGAGACTTCGCCGATTTTATTTACGTGACCCTGTTCACGCTTTGCGCTGGCACCCTGTTGCTCTTTACATTCGAAAGACCTATGTCCAATTTTTTGGCACTTAAAGCACTTGAATTGTTTGTGCTTGCAATCTTTCGCTAAATGTGAAAATTCCCCACATTTATAGCACCTCTTTTCGATTTTCGCTGGCAACGAAGAATTGGTATTTTCTTGTTTGGTCCTATTGTATACTTCAACTTTCTTTGGATTATCCACCCTCGATTCCTGCCTAATCTTTTTGTAAATGACTATTTGCTCTTTAAGCTCGCTTATGGTTTTTGCCTGATAAACTACAGCCTTACTAAATTTAGAACCAGGAATACCGTCTATAAAATATTCCAATAAATTTTCTTGATCCAAACGAACATATTTGCCTATCTGCCGCTGGCCTCTTCTGTCTTTTTCCCAACATTTTATGCACGTCGGCTGGCGACAACTTATTACCAAACTCTTTATTGAGAGCCGATTTCAGGGAATTCCAATCACGCAACCCGGTTTGGCTACAAAAAGTTTAGCAGCACCACGTAACAATTGTTTTGCATATATAAATTTGTGAACCTCGTTCCAATTTACAATTTCTGCATTCTCTTCTCTCTGCTCGATCCACTTCCTTATATTGGACGTGTCAGTACCATCAAAAGTTGAAAGGCTTTCCTGGATATCTTTAAAAGTGAAGTGTGCAGTGCTTACAGGTGTAGTTGATGGTCTAGCTGCGAATTCAATTGCGGATTGGTTTGACTGGAAATCATCGTCTTAATCTTCGTCGTCGTCACCGTCGTCGATCAGGCCTAAATGTTGGAGAAGTCTTTCCCTAAGTTCATGCTTACGTCCAACTACTCCTAACCCCAACTCCCTTAACTTTTCCTTCAAAGTCATTACAGTCATTTTTAGGACAGCGTCCGCGTCAATGGCATCTGTGTTCATGTTTACAATATTTATAATGTAAGTATCAATTATAGAAAATGTGAATATAAAGATTTAAAAATATGCTTTATCAACGTATAATTATAATGGAGTTGTGTTTTAACCCTAGAACACACACCCGGGTACAAATGTATCCACTTTCAACTTTGAAGTGTTGTAACTTTTGAACCGCTATACCTCTATTCGGATCTAGGAAGATTATTTAGTTTTGAGTTCAAATTCAAAATTTGAACCAGATCGGACCATTGGTTCAGGAGCTACAGCCTTCCAAACACATTATATACGTAAACACACGTTTACGTAAACATACGTTTGTACCCCAATAGTAAAAATCCTCATAATAATAAAAAAAAAACATTTTTTATATTATTTTTTTATTTGAAAAATTAAAAATATTCATTTCACACATTATATTATTGACTTTTATTATAAAAATTATAAAAATGCATCTTATATCTAAGGAAAATCATGGCAAATAGAGCAATTTGTTGATGTGACCGAATGTTCAAGACACATTGGCTTCTTACATTTGTCGCACAGCTTTCTGGTTTTTCTACGGCGTTTTTCCTCTTGTGCGTAACATAAATAGCAAGATCCGGACACAGGTTTTGGCGTGCGCGCTGCGGCAGATGTTGATGCTGCTGTTGACACCATTGATTCCACCGGTCGGTTGAAATATGCTTCAATAGCAATTTTAGTCGAAAAATTTCGCGTCACTTGACGATTTATGGCTCTGGCTTCAATAATGGGCATACACAATGCTTCAGCCAAGCTGCGCAGGATCTGCTTACGCTTGTTGTTTGTTCTCCAAGGCAACATAGGGTTATTCAAATCGTAGACAATGTAGGCTGCAAGAGCTGTAATGTCCAACATGTTGAAGAACATCGCTAGTGGCCATCGTTTTGTTTGTCTTTGTGTTGGATATTCCGCAAACATTTGGTCCATTCGATCAACACCACCTTTGGTACGATTATAATATTCAATTATTTCAGGTTTCCCACTGTCAGCTATTTCAGCATCATTATGCATGGTCGAAAGCAAAATTACTGCTTTATTTTTTTTTGGAACATAAGAGCACATTGTCACATTATTTTTGAAGCCAAATGTCGTTGAACCAATTGTCCTGTTTTTGTTCTGCTTCATTTCTTGAGGAATATATGATTTGTTTTTGCGCAAAGTTCCAACGATCGTGAGTTTCCAGGTGAGAAGCAGTTCTGCAACTGGCAAGGTCGTAAACAAATTGTCCATTGTAATGTTTCGGCCACTTCCTTGGTATTTGGCAGACAAATCCTTCACCACTCGTTCGCCTTGGTTCGTTTCCCTACCAGTTTCTGCTTGGCCAGTATATATTTGTCCATGCAGTGGATATGCATTTGTGGCATCGCAAATCCACCAAACCTTGATACCATATTTAGCAGGTTTTGACGGTATGTACTGCGTAAACCGTGTGCGTCCACGGTAAGGAAATAATTGTTCATCAATCGTCAAGCATGAGCTGGGCTTGTAATGTGCAGCAAGATTATTGTTCATCATCGTCCACAACTCACTGATCGGTGCTGCTTTATCAGTTAGTAAGCGTGTTGCACGAGTGTTTTTATCGTCAAATCTTAGGAACCGCAATATCGAACAGAAACGGTTGACTCCCATTGTGGCGCGATATAAAGGATAGTTTTTGACGCTCCATAAATCTCGAACATGTTCTCCATTGCTATGGTTCGCACCAGTCATAATAAGTATGCCAAAAAATGCATACAGCTCTGTTATTGACACAGGCGTCCATGACTTAGGAGTTGTGTTTGGATGCGCATTGTTGTAAGCATTATAAGTTTCTTTTGCTAACTTATTTGTGTGGCGCATAATTATATCAGCCATTTCAACGTTCATGAAACATTTGAATGTTTGCTCTATTGACAACATTTCAGTGCATCTAGCTGGTCCAGAACGTTCTCTTATAATATTTTGTCTGAGTACCTGACGACTTACATTTGGTTCTTTCATCCACTCAGTACCATCACGTGCAACAAATTTTTCGGCACTAGCAGGTAATTCATTATTTTCTTCTACTTCTTCTTCTTCATCGTCTTCTTCATCATCCTCATAGTCCGCATAATCAGGTAATACTTCTGCGGCACTTTGCGAAACTTCAGCATCGTCATCAGCAATTTCAATGTCATTGATTTGAATTTCTTCTTCATCTTCTGAGTCAAAGTCATAGGGAGCGTCATCGTCACAAATTTCATCAAATAAAGATTGTATATATGATTCTCGCTGTTCCTCAGTTAGCCTGCATAATAAAAAAAATTAGTATATGTTTACATTGTTGCTTATTTTACATTTTTTACCTTCTATATGCTGCACTTGATAAATATTCGTTTCTTCTTGAAGTCATTTCGTATCCAGTTATTTATAGTTTCAGTTATATTTATTTTCACTTATATTTTCACTTCTTACACTTTTGAGCACCAAAACAATAATGAAAATATCAACAGGCAGCATTTATAACAACACCTCGTGTGAAAACAACCCTTGCAGCTGCATATAAAATACAAAAACCAGTTATACCAGTGTATTTGCTACCTACGTACCCATACCTTGCGCGACCTTTTTGCACATATCTTTTGAACCAGGTAGAATATTTCAATGAAATAAAAACCAAAATGTGTATTCGTTGTTACTCTACAAGTATATTATTATAAATTATATTATTTTGTTTTGCATTTATCAGGACAACAACAAAAACAAAAATCCACTGTTGCATGTCCTGACTTTATTTGCCCATATCGCTGGAACCAGTAGGAATATTCGAATGAAACAAAAGACAAAATACTTGTTATATATTAAAATATACATTTCAAAAAAAAAAATCATAGAAATCGGTTGAATAAGCATTAAAAAAACCGCAAAATAAGGTCCCGGGTACAAACGTATCCCGGGTGTGTGTTTACGTGGTATTTTCTGGGTGTGTGTTCTAGGGTTAATGCAATCCAGATCAAGGTTATTGCGGTGGTAGTAGTTCTACGATCAATTCAAACATATGAAAATAATTTACAATGCCTTGAGTAAAATTTACATTATCGACAAATAACGCATAATAGACATAAATAGGTATTTTAATACACCTTAATCAATATGAAATCGTATTCGAACATCAATTCAAACATAAAAGATACTCTGCAAACATATTCTAAACGGAAATTACATTTAATAGAAATTTGTTCTTCTTTTATTTATGTTTCTAATTGGTATGCATAAGTATGTATGTTTGTTTGCGTATTCCGATAGTGTACTTACACCTTCAACTTACACGCTACGTTTATATGTACGTGTTCACAAAAGACTTTTACTTCTCAAATATACACACTACATACATACGCATATATGCACGAATTTCCAATTAGAATTTTGCTCTTATAACATACACACTGATTGATCTCCTACTGCGTTCGAGTTTCTATTTTTCATTTATCATGAACATTGCTTAATCCTGTTTGCGAATTTCTAATTAGGTGCGTGTTCTTCTTAAAATTACAAACACTGCTTTATCCCTTTCGTATGGGAATTTTTGATTAGATTCTTGTTCTTTTTGCTAGCACGTAACTTCTCTATTTAACATCTTTATTTACCTTCTCTCTTCAACTTCTATTTTATTTATTACTTAACTTCTTTACCTTATGTTCGTCTTCGCTTCGAATTTAGATCACCTTAATTTCTTTTCATTTATCTCAACTTCGCCTTCTTCTCGTTTATTTCGTCTTCCCCTTCTCACTGCTCTGCTTTCGTTTCAACTCCTCTGACTGTAATACACTCTGCTGTCGACGGTGAAGTATGCAATTTTTCTCTGCTTGTACCAACTTGTGTGTGGAAGTAGCCTTCTCTGCTGAAATGAATGTTCAGCTCGCAATGATGATGTACCCGTCGTGAAGTATACGATTGAGCTCTGCTTATGACAACTTGTATGATGACGTCGTTGTTATAGAGATCGCTCCGTTCGTACCAACTTACATTTACATATGTTCGAGCTGTAGTTGTAGTATACGAATAAGTTGCGGTCGTAACAACTTGTGTGATGACGCCGTTGCTACGGTGGTTGTTCTGCTCACAAATATGTACGCATCGTCGTTGAAGTAGAACTGCGCTCTTCTAGTCGCCACTGTTTTGTTGGCGTCGCTGAGGTGATCACTCTGCTTATAACCCTACAAGACATCTGTCGATCATATGACTGGTCATCTGACTGGGAGATCTGTAGGCTTTTGTCATCATATTTCACGTCAGAATTTAAGGGTTATATGCAAAATCTGACCGATTTTTTTGTGTACATGTGATTTTGCATCCTTTTTCAACATATAGGGTTCAGCCACTTTCTGAATATATGATTGCACTGCTCACTCCAAATACCTGCTCAAGTCAGCCTTGACATACAAAGAAGGCAGATCTGATTCAACAGTACTGATAAAAAATCCGGCAGACCTGACTAGTCAGTCCTGATATATAAATCAGGCAGATCTGATTGGTCAGTCCTGTTGTTAAAAACAGGTACATCTGATTGATCAATCCTGATGTATAAATGAGGCAGTGCTGATTGATCAGTGATGATGTAGAAATCAGGCAGTAATGATTGTGCAGTCCTGATGTATACATAAGTCAAATCTGATTAAACAGGTCTGATGTATACATCAGTAAGAACTGGTCAGTCATAACTGAAATAATATTACATCAGGTCTGATTAGTTAAATAATTGAGAAATACAAAATACGTTTTATATTTTTATAATATGTATATAATTATTAACATTTCTTTTATAAAGTAAAAAATGTCGATAGTTTAATATGCGTATAAATACATTTAAACATATTATATTTACTTCAGTCATTAAACCATTAAGTATAGATATAATACAAACAAAACCAATGTAATTCATTACTTTTAGAATAGTTAATATCAGAATTAAAAAAAAATAGGACAGCTTAACAAACTACAGTTATGAACACAGAAATATCATACTTCTATTTTTTACGATGATACATCTTTTTTTGTGGGTTTCTTGTACAAATTCAGTAGATTCTGTACATAAACCTTAAAAATCGAAGTTTAAAACTTTGTAGGAAAAAAAGACAGAAATAGTAAGTATGGTAATTTTTTTTAAAGAATTTTAAGTGTACTTGCAAGTGGAATTAGTATAATTAAAAAAAAAAAAGCTTTACAACTTTTTGGCCATCGTTTTGTAGGATAAAGTGTATTCCTGGCTAGTATATTATTTCAGTATTTTATTTGAATGAACGGAAAAAAGCAAACAATAAAAAAGTATTACGTCGACCTTAAAAATTGTTAAAGCTTTGGTTTTATAAAATTGTATTATAAACTAGTTTTTAACTTTGGCATTCTGTTTCAACTTTTTCTCGTGGTATTTCTTTTGCTTGAGTCGGTGGTGACTCATTTCTACTGCTTTTCTCACTCCTCTTTCAAATTCTAAATTTCCTTTTTGTTTGAAGACGTCTAAATAAGTAAATGTGTAAAGGAATATTTACCAATAAATATTTGGAATGCAAACCTCGTAGATGGATGGCGAAAATTTTTAATTGTGACAATGCCCTCTTTTCAAATCGTCCATCCCAATTAAAATGGTTTAATGTTTCGTCAGAAAAAATCTTTTTGATCACACTACCAACATCATTTGATACTCCCTTTACTTTCAGCAGGTATGTCGTCTTTTGAAATATTTTTGTTAGTTTAAATTTTATTTTAAGTTATAGAATATACATACCATCGATTGCGCGTATTCTTTCGTGTCCAGCTTTTGCTCCTTGTCTATAACGGCCGTTGTGGAAGAGAACGGCATCACACTGGCGATCTCATTTAAAATCTTATCGCATGTCTCCCCTGTCATGCGGCACACAACCTTTTCTATGTTTTGAGAGGACACTTTCACTTCTCTCAGCGTCTTATTTTGAGCCAATAGATCAGCTTTATGAGCACACTGGAAAATAATATTTATTAACATATTGTTATTTGTAATTCTTATTAAATGAAAAAGGAACAAATTTGTTTAATTTAATTTGTTTAATTGGGCATTGAAATCGGGAAGGTGGCTGCATATACATACATACATGTTATCAAAGCTTTATTACTTACATTTTGGTCATGTTCCTGAAACCTAACATCAAGCAACTGTTGGTTTGAGCTGATTGTTATTTGCTGTTATACAAAAAGATAGTAAGCGAATTGTAATATAACAAATAAATTACAAGCATAATAAATATTCTCATTAGCTTCCATTACTTGCAGCCTATCTATCATGTTTTTTTGATTGATTAATATCGCGCCCATTCTTTCGTTTTGCAACTCCCAAAATCGCCTTAAATTTTTGTAAGAAATCTATAGTAATGATAGAATGGTAATTAGTAAAAAATAAAATAAACTATTTCTTAAATATAAAATACCACTGCTTGCCACGACAGCTTCTGGTTCCCTTTCCGCCTGGTTTAAGTGCGCTGTTTTGAAACATCTTTTCTTTATTTTGACTAAAATGTAAGAAACATTAAAAATATTTAAAATAATGTTATTTTATTTAAAAAAAACTTACCATCAGTCCATGTGTTTGGGACTGGCGACCCTCTGCACTCGGTTCCATGTAAAATTATTATAATTGTTTTATTTATTTATTTTTTTTCGTAGGAGAGGGAAATGCTTTATGCACTGGCCGGGGGCGCTAGTCTCTATACTACCTTCCCCGAGTGTGGGACTCCCACCGAAGCGTGTTGGGCTACCCACTAAAACCCAAACTCCCACCGCCCGCGCAAGAATCCCGCATCTGGCACCGCAATTCTGCATGTCTTCAGATGCAGGAGCGCGCTGTTAGAGCCTTGGGGCTGCTCTTTTGTAGGGGCGTTTCATTCGGGTGTCCTCAGTAGACAACCGTCCTCTCGTTTGCAGCGGAGTACGAATTTCACGTATCTCGCAACTGCTTCCCACTTTTCTGCGCTGGAAATCATTATCCCAACTATGTTGTCCGGAGTAATGTCTCCGTGTCTTTCTTCCAACATTCTGCGCGAAATCAAGAAGTGTTCGCAGGTGAAGAATGTGTGGTACACGTTATCTTCGACGTTTCCACAGTAGTGACAGAACGGTGAGTCCACCCTTCCCATTCTATGAAGATATTCTCGGAAGTAACCATGACCGGTGAGGAATTGCGTCAGGTAGAAATCGACTTCCCCATGTGGTCTGTTCAGCCATGTTTGAAGGTCGGCTATCAGGGAGTGTGTCCATCGACCTTTTGTGCTCGCGTTCCAGTTTTGTTGCCACTGCTGGATCAGTTGCTCGCGCGCCCTTGCCGCGGCAGCTGCTCGACCTATCTCGGCACTGAGATTGTAAATCTCTTTTCGCTCGTAAGCAAGTAGCTCAATTGGCATGACGCCAGAAATAACTAGAACCGCGTCCGCGGACACTGTACGGTATGCAGAAGCAATGCGTAGTGCCCCTCTGCGCTGTACCGAAGACATTTGAATCCGGTATTTTTTGACTTTCAATGCGTCAGCCCATATTTCTGCCCCGTACAGGAGCACCGATTGGACCGCTGTCATCAGAAGCTTCCTGCGGCATGGCTTCGGGCCGCCCACGTTCGCCATCAGCCGGCTTAGAGCCGCCGTGCTCTGCGCAGCTTTTTCACATACTCCATGGATGTGTTCCCAGAATGTGAGTTTGCTGTCAAGCTTCACCCCTAGGTATTTTGTAGACCTAGAAGTCGTCACGGGTTGAGGTCCGACCATTATATTTATAATTGTTGGGATCCGTTTCCTGGTGAGGAGCACGATCTCCGTTTTGGCTGTAGCCAATTGCAGACCGTGATCGCTCATCCATCCACTGACGTTGCGCATGACCTGGTTTAGCTTGAGCTGTGCTAGCTGGACATTTCTTGCTGTTATGACGGCTGCCACGTCGTCCGCGAAGGCGACAAGGAAGGCGCTCTCCGGCATTTCCGTGCGCAACAGACTGTCATACGTGGCGTTCCAGAGGTCCGGGCCAAGTACAGACCCCTGTGCCGCTCCGCCGGTTATACGTCTCTTTCTCTGGCCTTGTGTTGTGTCGTACAAAAGCCAACGGTCTCTGAGGTAGTCCCGGATCATATCTAGCAAGTATGTTGGAACCTTGAATGACCGTTCCAAGGCCTCCAGCATATCGTCCCATCTTGCCGAGTTGAAGGCGTTCTTGACGTCCAGTGTGACTAGCAGCACTATTGGCCGCGCCTGGTGGCAGGCTTCTTCGGCCTTATGTACCGCCTCGACTACTTCGCCAATTGCTCCTATAGTTGAGTGTCCCTTCCTGAAGCCATGTTGTCGGGGTGAAAGGCCTCCCTCGCTTTCTATGGCTGACGTCAAGCGTATTTTGAGCAGACTCTCCATCATTTTGCCTGCTGTGTCTAGCATGCAGAGTGGCCGGAAGGATGAAGGAGAGTTTGGGTCCCCTTTGCCCTTGGGTATAAGCACCAGTCTCGCCTTCTTCCATTGGCTTGGGAAAACCCGGGCCCTAAGGCAGCTGTTGTACATGTTAAGCAGAAGATCAGGGCTCGTTTCCGCTGCTAACCTGATTGCCTCCGCTGGTATGCCATCTGGGCCTGGAGCCTTGCCGGCTTTCATGCTTCGCAGGGCTAGCTTCAGCTCGTCTGTCGAAAACAGTGGTGCCTCGGCTTGCTCCTCGACGAACACTGTGTCGGCTCTTAGTGGGTGTGTGGGAAATAGCGCATCCACTATATTCTTAACTCGGGCCTCATCCATCGCCTGTGATGATGTATGGAACTTTTTCATCACTATTTTGTATCCCTGGCCCCAGGGATCGCGATCCACTTCGTCGCATAGCGCTTTCCAGCAGTTCCGTTTGCTCTTCTGTATCTCGGCCCCAAGTGCTTTCTTTGCGCTTTTGTAGGCTGCTGCTCTGGTCAGCGCCTCGGGTCTACCACGAGCGCGCGTTGCGAGTCTCCGCATTCTATGGCAGGCCCTTCGCAGCTCAGCAATTCGGTCATTCCACCAGTATACCTGCTTTTTACCTGACCATGCTCTCCTCTGTGGCATTGAGGCTTTGCATGCCCGGTGAATGCAGCGCATAGTTTCTTCGACCAGCTTAGTACAAGACTCCCTGTTGTGGATCTCTCCCGTTGTGGGTGAAATGCCTTGGGAATCTGCTAGGAGTGACGTATCGAACTTGCGAACATCGACCCTAGACGGGTTCCATCCTGGTTTCCTGCGAGGGATACTACGTGTTTGCCCTCGCGTGATGTCAGTGACTTGGAAGGTGATGTAGTTGTGGTCGCTACCACTCAGGTCTTCCATCACTCTCCATCCGTCAGCCCTTCGAAGAAGGCTTTCTGAGACCAGGGTTATGTCGGGGATAGAGTATCCAAAACCCGGCCTTCGATATGTAGGGGTCGTTCCGGTGTTGAGGATGGTCAGGCCAATGCGGGCTGCCATTTCAAGGACCAGTCTTCCCCTGGTGTTTGTTTGGGGCATACCCCATTCCACGCCTCTTGCGTTGAAATCTCCAGCAACAATTATGTGGCCGGTTATATCGCGCAATTCGTCTTCAAGGTCTTCGAGCTTTCCCCTGAAGACAGGGACTGTGTCGTTTGGAGACAGGTAGCAGCTCACCACAGTGATTTGCGCCATTTTAACCCAGACGTAGCAGCGTCCTACCCCGCTGCTCTCTGCGCGATGGTTGGGGTTAGCAATCCATATCGCGGCCGAGCCTGATTGGTCAACATGCCAGGTTTCTTTTGTTCTATAGGGTTCACTGATGATGACAGCGTCTGCTCTTTGTTCAAGAACCAATTGGTCCAGCAGGTCATCAGCTACCCTACTCCTGTTCATATTGCCTTGTATAAATTTAATCATATTCTCCCAAGCTTTGTCTTAGCCTCAGCAAGGGCATCCCTGAAGGCCTTGCACGCTCCCGACCCGGGCAGGTGATGGGAATTTTTCTGTCCATCTCCTGCCGAGCACAGGTAGCAGCTTGGGCTTTCTTTACACGCAGAGGCTATGTGGCCCTGCTGACCACATTTCCAGCATGAACTGCTTCTGTCTGGGCCTTTGCATGCCGCCTTTTTGTGGCCATACCCCAGACAGCGGAAACACCTTTGGACATCCGCGCGCTCTCGGACGCGGCAGATAATCCAACCTACTCGCAGCTTCCCCTTTTCAATAAGAGTCCGGCCTGGCAGTTCATCGATTTCCACCACGGCCATTCTTTGTTCTCGCGAGTTTACAGCGAGGAGAGAGACGCGAAGTTGGCCATTCATCTTGTCTCCTAACTCCCCGCGTATAGCGTTCTCCACTTCTGGGGCCGTGGTTAGGCAGTCCATGCCCAGAACTTCTAGACGTAAACGTCTAGTGAGAATACGGGCGTCTCCAAGCTGGCCAATGGCAGTGCACACATTTTCCTTAAATGCTGAGTGGTCGCCAAAGCGCTCCATTTCGATGAGCACGCCGCCTTCGCGGGTTTTCCGAACAGATCGAATTACGGTCTCCGCCTTCTCGAGTTGGAGCTTACCACGTATTATAATTGTTATTATCATTATTATTGTTATTATTATGGTTATTATTATTATTATTGTTATTATTATTGTTATTATTATTATTATTATTATTGTTATTATTATTATTAGTATTATTATTATTAGTTATTTATTAATATTATTAGTAAAAAAACAAACAAAAAAACAAAAAACAAATCTTTTTAGTATTATTATTATTATTAAAAAGCAGCGAAGGGAGGTTCTACCCAGGAGGCTCGTTAAGAGAAGTCCGGCAAACGGGAGGCGCAAGTCTCTTATGATGCGTAGTTCCACAACTCCGCAAAAAAAAAATATATATATATATACGTATAATTATTATTATTAGTATTGGTATTATTGTTTTATTATTCTTGTTATTTATAATTAATTTTGATTCAGTTGAGGACTAATGGAATTTGTGGTTTAATTAAAGAATTCGTGGAAGAGATGGTGCAATATTGGTATCAAAAGAAATGTATCATTATGAGGGATACAAAAATATTTATGTTCTATGTCTTTCATTTCAAGTTCAATGCATTCATTGTCCAATTCACTAGCGAGAAGTATTCCTAGACCAGGAAAAGATTGCATGGGCTCCTCAAAGTAGTTTTCGGTTTTTTGAAAAACACGACACACAACCCTTTTTGATTCTTCCGAATCAAATTTGTTTACTACCTTCATAGGACCTACCGTTTTACTAAAGCAAAATTAGTCTTTTTCTTTTTCGAAACTAATATCAAAATGGCCTAGTTTGGAAATATTTTCTGTATTGGTCGATAATCTGGTACGTTCATCTAAACACAAAAATAGCTGCTGTAAAATTTTGTTGGGTTTTTTAATATTTTTTTTTTTAAATTGCATATGGTTTTCAAACCTGTATGCTGAGAATGAGTCCAAAGGTCCAAATTGTTTTACACATGCAGACAAATGGAGTAACCCGTGAATATTAAAACTAACTAATTCATCACCGTATAAACTACCAAAATAGATAACAAAATCTTCCAGAATTTGTTGAGCGATGTTAGCCTCAACCTTACATGACTTTTGGCTAGAAAGAAGCCGAATTCCGCAATGTAAAAGTAAAAAATGATAATATAAATCCATATTAATGCTATCCTTCAATATAAATACTCCCGTGTAAAGCAAAAACTGCCTAAATTCAGTCGACTTCCAATTATTTATTTCATCTAAGGTTCTAGATATACGCCCGAATTCAGAAGGAATGTAATTTGCACCTAAAGTTAGTTTTTCATAAATTTTTTTTATATCGGCATTTTTTATAAGTAGCTTTAATAACTTTTTTACAACGCCAAGGTCAACTAAATGCATGCTGTCAAGTGGAAATTGGGTAACCATATTAAAATTTAATTTTTCTAGTACACTTTTTTGCTCTCTGAACTGAAGGATGTGGTGCGCAGGATCAAGCCTGGCTTCAAAGGAAAAATCTGATCTGCTAATACCAACTTCTTTTGAAAATCAAACCCTTTTCTCTTTATATGTACCTACCTGACAGCATTTGGGACAGCCACTTTTTGCGTTGAAGGATATACAACCTGAAACAAATGCTCTAGCTGGTGAATCGCAAATAAATGCGCGAACGTCAAATTTTCTCAAAATTTGATTACCACCAACCTTAATGCCATTTTCTCTCAGCGTTTAGACTTCTTCACAAAAATCGGCCAAAAAATCATCTACATTCTCCGGCTTCTTTAACCCCGAAGAACAGCTAATTACAAATGGACTGATATTAGGGAAATCTACTAGTCCTCCTAGAATGGGTCACAGAACTCTATTAGAACTGTTGAATAACTTCAGACCATCAATGCTTACGTCGATTAAATAGTTCGATGTGGAATTTTAGAACGGCTGGTATTCAAGAGAGTTTTCGCGGAAAGCGGAAAATAGGTTATGCCTATTCTACGATGTGTTTTCAACAAATCGTCTAAAACGTGGTGAGCAATTTTGTTTCTAATAGCCCAAGATCTCAGCTCCTCACTTTTATCTATGTCCGGAACCAAACTTTCCTCATCAGGAATCATAGCAGCATTGCTCAGTGCTGGATACACTGGGACCACTGGGCGCGATTTCACATGACCCTATCTTATTACTGTGAAAACTCGCTTCACTTAAAGCCGCATATTCTACGTCTCCACTAGAAACTGTTTCAAAACTACTGGCGACGCTATTTAAAAAGTTTCCGCTTGATACGCCACCGATAACCACACACTTTCTTTCAGCCTCAAATTCCACCTCGTTTTTAAATTTTTCAATGTGAGATTTAAACATCTTCTTTTCTTTACTAAGACAGTTATTAAAATGCCTTTTCATTTTGTACTTATCTTCTTTTTCTGTGATAAAAATAAGTTATTAAACGATTTATTTTTCACCGTTTGCACGTTTTTCACTTTTTATAATAATTTACCACTATTGATGTAATAAATGATAATGAAATTTCAGTAGTCGGTACTCACCACTGAGTCAAAAGTATTCAAATATGTTTTACCAATGCCTTAGTCAGTATTGCATTGTTGGGAGCTCTTTCAAAGAGTAAACTAATCAACACACATTAATTTCGTCAATATACACATGTTAATTGAAAATTCTCTTTTACTTATCTGCAACGAAAGCAACTACTTTAATACTCAAGCGACTACTTTTACAGTACGAGTAAGTACTTTTCTTACCTAATTATATAGCACTAGTGGTTTGCAAAGCATGGCAACCTGGTTGAAAATGTTTAAGTCTATTTATGATATGGCAATCATGGTTGCATGAATGTGCTGTTTCTTTCTTACATATGGGATTTAAACTCATCACAAAAAGGTCTCTGTTTTACTGACTTAAAATTATATGGGAATTTTAACAGCTGTTTGGGTTTTATATGAGTGTATTAGAGAATTGGTCAGTCCAAAATCTCCTTTCCTTGTAGGGAACTGCACTTGCATACTTTCGTTGGTATATGTGTATGTAACGGTGAAAAATTCGTGGCCCTTTTGGTCATAAAATGCGTGGAGTATACGATTGAGTACCACTCGTAACAACTTGTATAATGACGTCGTTGCTACAACTACTCCTGCTGCTCATATCTACTTACACCGTACTAGCTTATATGCACGCGGCGTTGCTGAAGCAGAAGTGCGCTCTTCTCGTGGTCACTGGTTTGCTGGCGTCGCTGAGGTAATTGCTCTGCTTATAACTGCACTTGAATACCTCCGTTGGGTTGATGCATGTGTACATACATATATATTGATGTATATATGTACGTAACGGCGAAAAATGCGGTGATAAATTCGTCCCAACATATGCTAATCTTTGCTCCGGTTGACTCAAATTTACTTATTCCGGAACGAGCCCCCAAATGTAGTTCGCCGCTTTATTGATTACGCTTATTTAATGGAATTTACAGCATTAATCACAATATTAAACGGTATTAAATGTGTTTATATATAACATAGCAATCTTAAACGTAGTTACAATAAAGCCGCGATGGCTTGCGTTCTGGTTGGTGCCAAAATTCAAACAGTTCGTTAGTGGCTCGTTAGTTTGGTTGTCTAGTTCGTCCTCTGTCTTTCACTCGTTTTTTCTCGTTATGTCAAAGTTACGTCCGCTTCTTGTCCTACGTCCGTCTGTCACTCCCACATGTATTGAAAGTAGAATAAAAATTAGTCAAGCATTTCACTTTCTTTGAGATCGTAAGCCACATTTTGGTCTAAAGAGTGTATGTATTTTTATATCATGACAAAAACTTTGAGAAGGTTTCATATAATCTTTTACTTTTAATAGGAACCGAGGGTTTTTATTTGTAATCTGTTTCTATGTTCAGTTTTTATCAGAACAGAAAAGACACGTTCAATATTTGCGGAGGAATGTGGAATAGACAATAAAGGTATTTTAAAAATGTTTGCAAACATCGGGTCGTTCAGTTCGTTTTGAATTAATTTAATTCGTTCCCAAAACTTGCATATGTTTAAATTTTGTTAAATTTTCCGTGCTCCGGTAGAAAAGGTGTGAGGTAGAAAAAGACAAAACCATTTCTATAACAAATCAAAGTTGGCAACCTTGTAATGTAATACAAATTTTGTCGAAGTTTGTATGGAGTAAAGAAGGAAGAAAGTATTTGTATAAATAAGTAGAAGTTTTTAACCAGCGTAAATATAAAACCAACAGAAATACACAGCGCTGCATTTCCAAATTGTACCAAAAAGGTCTATGTGGTGTCAATGTACTTTTTGGTTTCAAATTGTACCTAAAAAGGACAATTGTGGCAACTTCATCATCACTGCCAGGGACTTTTTATGTTTCTACTTTCGCCCTGCTCCAGCCGTCGTTGTACTGTGGATGGTACTGCCGTCAGCTTTGGAAGTAGACGGAAGGCCTTGTATGGTAGGGATGCCTGGTTTAGCATCCTTAGATATAGTTTGTTTTGCTGCTTGTGCTTCTGGTGTACGGGAACACTTTTGATTGTCTCCTGGCTAGAGGTAAGAAGGGCACCCTTATGAGACTCCGTAACGACGGGGCCCGGGTTCCGATATGGAAGTGCCACAGTCGATAATCCAGTATTCGTTGCAGTGTTCGTCATCGGTTTGTTTTCAGTTGCTGTTTACTGTTTTTGTTTTTTATTTTCGTTTTTCATATTTTGGTCCCACGAGTATGCACGGAAAGGGTTCGTCACCCGTAACGGCGGGGCCCGGGTTCCGATATGGAAGTGCACTAGTCGGTAGTCCTGTATTCGTTGCCGTGTTCGTATCGGTTTGTTTTCAGTCGGTGTTTACTGTTTTTGTTTTTTATTTTCGTCTTTCATATGTTGGTCCCACGAGTATGCACGTAAAGGGTTCGTCACTCGTCCGCAGAGCCGGCATACGTGGAGAAGGCACTTATACCTCCGACCTTGCCCGTGTATCGGAGGGGACCGTTCGCGGCCGGCTATTCAATATACACCCGCTGACCATTCAGCCATCGGCACGGGTACCTCAACACCTTGGCTTAGGATGTTGCTGGTGCGGCTATGTACATACATATGATAATTATACATACTAACAACAAGTGTAAAAGTAATATAACAGAAAAATGTTTCTAAAAACTAACAAAATAGTGCTCATTCATGCTTGTTTTCTTTTGTAAAATTAAAAGTGAAGAAAATTTATGCTTTAAAAAATAAAATTAATAAAACTAAAAATAGCGGATCCAATATGGCGACTAAAAACTGAAAATCGATGAGATTCGGTTTTCGAAGTCATTGATAAGAATCAAACGTAAGATTTACAAAAGTAAAACTAAGGCTTTATGGGGTATCGGGGTTGCTGATGACGAATCCATCAACAGTTTCGCAAAATTCAAAATGGAAGATTCAATATGGAGGAATATTAGTACATTTATAATTTTTGGAAGCGGGTTCGATTCCTGCTGAAGTCTAGAGAAAAGAAGTCTGATGAGGAGATAGGGTGATCTCCGAAATAGCTGTATAACTTCTACTGCTTAGAATTTGTTGCCTTTTCCATTTTCCCATGTTTATAAGCCATAATAACATTTACAAATACAAGAGCTGAACCAGCGGAAGCTCAAGAGGCAAGCAATACAATTTTTAGAAATTCTCGAGAATGTTATAGCAGAATGCTCTCTCGACAATCTAGCAACGAGAATTTCATCTCACCTCCTTATATATTCTGATAAACCAAGTAGCAATTTGCGCTACACTAATAACAGAACTAATGATTTGCTAGGTGATGCTAAAAAGTTACTAAAAGCAGCTTAGGAAACTTACTACTGTTAAATTAAAGTTTCACGAAATTAAAAAAAAATTTCTTATATTATTTTTGTTCCGTGATTAACCTAATTTCTTATCGCTTCATTCCAAACTTTTTAAATGATTAATTGTACATTATCTAGATCTTTTTTTCTCCAATCACAAACAGTGTTACCGTTATGCGACTAAAGGGGCAATTTGACACTTTTTAAGCGCCAATACCCTTTGATTTTTTGACCCTTTTCCAGAATTATGTGCGACTTTTGCCCCTTTTCAGAGCTTTGTTAGGAAATGTTAACAGAACCATGCTATTAAAAAAATTTTCCTCCTGTAAGTACGAAAAAATACATCACTTAAAACATTTAAAGGAAATGCAACTCTTCTTGCAGCAACTAGAGTTACATATGTGTATGTTCGCAACCCTGTTTTGTGCAAAGCGCAAAAATACTTCCGTCGCTCTTTTCTGCCAACACAGAAAGAATTTATTCTTTTACCACTAAAGAAAAGCAAAAATTATATGGTGGCCCTTTTTTACGTCAGTGACCCCTTTTTTGCGAATTTCTGAAAATTTTCAACGGCAACACTGATCACAAAATACATTTTGCTGAAATTCTTAAATTTTTGTCCCCTATGTTGTATTTACCGTTTTAACTTTGAGAAATACGACTGCTTCATAATCAGCGACTCCGATACCCCATAAAGCCCAAGTTTTATATATATATTTTTTTTAAATTTCGGTTCGCTATATTTGATCCGCTATTTTACAACGCTCTTATCAACTTGCAATGTTGTGTGTCCAGAAACTTTCAATGTTGTGTGTCCGACACCATAAAACCTTTGCTTTGAAAAGTTCCTATAAAAAAGCATAGTGCATAGGGCGACATCTGTAGTGAATAGGGCGAGGTAGATGACATCTAGATGTCGCCCTATGTACTACGTTCGCTACAGCGGAAATAGACGACACGCCATTTCTTTAAATAAAATTAATTGGTGCTCGTTTGTATGTACATACATATGTAAATGCATGTGTGTGCACCTTTCTATTAATATCGTTGAATTATTTTAATATCTATTGCAAAATTTTATTCAGACAGGACTAAAAAGTAGAAAATAATATTTCTCAGTCCCATAGAATTTGTTTTGATAACTTTTGATTTTGAAATTTTAGCAAAAGTCGTTATAACCAACTTATGATATTGAAAATGAAAAGCGTGGGGCGCATAAAATAGCCACCTGAATTGATATGAAGGGTAATATATGTTCATATGTATGTGGATATATGAATAACGACCGCTTAAAATCGATCTCAAATTTGTACTTTCGCTGAAGAAATTTTAGGTCTATGTTATGTAGTTTGCCTATTGTCAATTAAATATAATGCTTTGTATTGCATGCGCCCCACGCTTTTCATTTTCAATATCATAAGTTGGTTATAACGACTTTTGCTAAAATTTCAAAATCAAAAGTTATCAAAACAAATTCTATGGGACTGAGAAATATTATTTTCTACTTTTTAGTCCATTTATAAAAGCGTTGTATACTAAAAAGTTTTTTTTTATATTATTTATTTTCATTTGTAAATGTAATGTTTGACTCGTATGCTGAATACTTCAAAAACCCCCGAGTAACATGTTTATATGCATAAACTTTCTCCATTTTTAATTTTACAAAAGAAAGCTAGCATGAATGTGCACTATTTTGTTAGTTGTTAGGTACATTTCTCTCTTATATTATTTACACTTTTTGTTAGTATGTATAATTAACATTAAAATTTTTAAATCAAAAAAGTCTCAGACAGGTGTCATTTTAAAGTAAAAAAAAACTGTAAAATCCGATAAGAATTGTGCCAACACTTGAATTTATACCAATTTAAGTGAATATTCTCCCACTGTGTGCCGTGGGTTCATTATTGCATGGTAACTCTTTTCGATGCGCAACAGTTGTCAAATTTGTGCATTGTTTTCATTTGTGATGTTTTGAGTATTTTGGCGGCTTAAATGACAGACAATTTGTTGTAAGTTAAATTTTTAAACAAGTAATATTTATATAAGTTTTAATTAACATAATGTTACAATGATTAAAGTTGTATGATTTTATGTATACTTATAGTGAAAAGAAGAGGAAGAAGCTCCTTATAGAAGTACGTTTAGAAGTACGAATGAAAATGAATTTAGTGTCAAAAAAAGGAAAAGGAATACAATATGGGAACAGATAACGCGGGAGATTAAGTAGATTGACAGAACATTTCCTTTCCCAAAGATGAAGCGACCAGATGTTTTATAAACATTATGGGTACATATAAAAGAATCAAGAAGCGTAACACATCTGGTGAGAGTTCTACGAACTGGAAATTTTTCGATGTCATTGAGAGGCAGCCGCAGTAGCAATCAGGTGCCAGGTGAAATGCTCGGAAGTTCATTTCAAACCTTAATGGAAGATTTAGCAAGCGAGGGACCGTTGACACCCACCGATAGCCACGCGACGATGTACTCAGATTTTACACCTTCGGCTATCATCACTCCGAGAAGTGTAATAAAACGAAAACGCTGCGACGTTCTGGATTTTTTGAGCAAAGAATCTGAGGCAGATGCCAAACAGATAGAGAAATTGTTGGGCATGGAGACAAAAAAATTGCGGTGAAACAAGAGCAAGTATTAAATGAACTTCGTAACTTATTCCAGAAAATTCTAGAAAATTCAAAATAACTTTTTCATTTCTTAATTTTTTTTAAATTGAATTGAAACCAAATATAAATGTAGTGAATTTATTGTTATGAACTGAATTCATTTAAACGTGAAATAATGAACTGCTTTTGACTTTTAAAATTTAATTGATATATTAGGCTGATAAAGTTGCCAATGCATTTCTCTTTGATTCTGTCTCTCTCTGTCCTGGTAAAGTGATTTCCTTCATCTCTGCAGATTCGATGTTCTTTGTTCCTTCTATTATTTACAGTAATAATGTTATGAATAATCATACATGCCATTGTTATTATTTTTGGCATATATTGACGTCGAACTTCAATATACTTTAGTATTATAATTTTTTTTAACGCCAAATGCCTGTTCCACAACAACCCAAGTCGAACTTAGAATTACATTATACTTCATTTGCACTGGTGTTAACAATCAATTATCACGATAAGGCATGATAAAAAAATGGTAATGAGAAAATTATTTTTTTCCTTTATCAATTATGGCCTTCCTGATAGGACTCATTTGCCAAATCAATGCGTCATGACATGCACCTGGGCAACCGATAAATACATCTATGAATTCCATGCGACTGTCCACAATAGCCTAAAAAGAAGTATTTAACATGAGAAAATAATTTGAAAATATTTTAAGGTAAACAAATTCAAATATTTACCTGAGCAATGATGGAGTACGTTCCCTTTCATTTTTGATTGGTTGCGAAATCGGAGAACTTGTTCCACCGATGCAGCCTAGGAAAAGGATTGAAGCGCAGAGTTGAAAATGCTTCACTGATTTGCTTTTGCTCAGATTAAGTCTTTGGAAATTTTATGTACAACATCTCCCTTTAAGCGGCAGATCATCTTTAGTATTTTGACCAGGGACGTGAACTGGTTTTGAACCGAACCGATTTTTAACCGGGAAACGGTTTTTTTTCTATTAATTAGCTGAACCATTAACCGGACAGAAATTTTCCACAAATGTTTGATCCGAACCGAAAACTGAACCACTTTGCATAAAGTTTCAAAGGTTCATTTCAAACGATTTTCAATAGATACCTTCCCTATAAATATTTTGGCGAACGTTCTAAAATTACCTTCAATATCCAATATGCATATCGAACTGAGAACGAACTCATAACCAACCTTGGTTTTCAACGTTCAAAGTAAATTTGAAATACACTCGAAATGGGTTCGAAGAAAAATTAAACCATACTAAAAAGAGAGAAAGTGAAATCCATCTCATTCTCAAAGGAAAATATAAGACAATCCCTCTCTCAATAAAATTTCAATTCAATAATGGGCTGGATTTCGAATTCATAACGAAGGGAAAATACATTGGTGCCGTTTTGCTGGAGAATGGTTTAGTTCTTGAATCGAATATTAATATATTGCACATTCGTTATCGAAGGTAAGGACGAAAACAGATTGGTTTTCCAATCATTTTCGAATTGGCAACCAAGTCCTATGTTTATCGGGTTTACACATTTTTTTCTTTTTGTTAAATATGATAATACATACATTCCATGTTTGTTTACCATGTGGCAATATCAAATTTAAAGGCAACCCATCTGATTTAACAGACACTTGACACTTAACCGTGCGCGTTTCTGCACTGGACCCTTGACACCAGTGTTGCCAGGTAGTTGAACACAGAAATCGTCAAAATTGTTCTCGAAAATCGTCCTTTGTATTGAAAAACCGTCGACACACAAAATATTAAAATATACAGTGTCCGCAGCTGATTGTTGGAGACGAACCCTCCTGCCCACTTAGATTAACGCGTGGCGAGCGGGTAAGCACGGGGCGCATCGGGACGGCTTAGGCCGGGATACCTCGAACGCCCCTGGCTCTGCATATGGGAATATAGACTGGCCAGCTTCCGTAGATAGGCACGCAGCGCATCGGGACGGCTTAGGCCGTGAAATTTCGAGCGCCTCTGGCTCTGCCTGCTCTGCCATCCAGAGCCGTAGTCACCGCCATAACAAAAGAGGCCCGTCCTCATAACTAGGGCCGCCGATACTTGTCTCACTACGGGAGGTCACTACCGCCTTCGCTACTATTTGGGCCTCCGTCAACATCGCCGCAGAGCCCTCACTACTACCAATAATTACCCACCTCATAATGTTTAAAATGTAATGATGGACAAGACGGAATATAAGGAAAAAATTAAAGGACTTCTAAGCGACCGGGATACCTATAAAACTATTCGAATGGACCCAACTCAAAAATTGCTACGAAGAAACAACAACATAGTTAATGACCTATACAAACAGAAAAATATTGACAATCATTAAAAATACCAATTGACATGCACTGCAACTACAGCACCAAGATTATATGGACTTCCGAAGATACATAAAGAAAATACACCGCTCAGACCAATTTCCGCTTCTACTAACGTACCATGCTACAAACTCTCTAAATTTATAGGACATACACTTAAGGAAATCGTTTCCCACGAATACAATGTCAACAATTCGTTCCAACTTAAAGACAGATTAAAAAACATTAGGATTGAAAAAGACGAAATCCTTGTTTCATTCGACGTGGTATCCCTATTTACGAATATACCCGTTCAATTCGCCATTCGTACAATTATGGAACAATGGACTTCACTGCAACGCCATACCACACTCACAAGAAACCAATTTTTAACGACCTTAGAATTCTGCCTGCGAGATAATAATTACTTTTTATATGATGGAACATACTATCAACAAATTCATGGAATGCCAATGGGGAACCTTATCGCCAACTGTAGCCGACATTGTTTTAGATAAAATACTTGACGACGGCATCGCTGAACTTAAAACTAAGGACATATATATCAAATACATAAATAAGTATGTAGATGACATATTCGCTATTGTAAGGAAAAATTACATATAAGAAATCTTAAAAGTTTTTAATTCGCAACGCGGCAAAATCCAATTCACCACTGAAGTAGAAGACGGAAACAAGTTAGCCTTCCTAGACGTAGAAATTCACCGTTCAAATAATATAATAAAAACGAATTGGTATGCGAAATCTGTAGCATCCTCCAGAATGATCAATTATCATTCCAACCATCCGTGGACGTAAAAGAAGAATACAGCCATCAACCTCATTAAGAAAATCTACGCCTTAAGTGACCAGGAATTCAGAAAAGACAACAGCAGGAAAATTAGAAACATATTACATAAAAACGGGTATCCACACAAAGCTGTGGAGAGGTTGATAGCAACAGCGAAAACCAAGCCAAAAGCAGCGCATTTCAACACTCAACACTCAACCCGAAACTACGAACAACAAAAGATACACAGGCGTCACATATATAAAGTAGAGGAAATTCCTATAAACTCATCTCGAGTAAGTGGAAAAAAACTATCCAGAAAAGAACGCAGTTACTTTTCCATAGAAATCTGTACGTCACTGTAGCTGGGAACTATACCGAAGAGTACCGTTATATTACTTTCGTGATTTTGTTGTTGTAATTGCGCTTATAGTCTTTTCAACTAAGCGTCAGTACATTTTAACACGTGCACGGTGAAAGTTCGGAAAAATTCAAACACATTTCTGTCGAAATTTGCGTAAAGTAAGGATGATTAAATTTAAAATTTGCATGAAAATAGTAGAAGATAATATTTAGAATAAAATTAATAACAATAAAATATTTAGACTACAGGAATGCCTCGAGGAAAATTGTTGACGCCTGCAGAGAAGGCATCAATCCTTGCCTACAAAGATACAGGACTTTCGACCTGGAAGATTGCTGAAAAAATTAATCGGTCTCAAACCTTGGTTTGCAATTTTCTGAAACTTCGTGATAATTATGGCAAAAACGCGAGGTTTGACCATAATAAGAAGCTAACGCCGCGACAAAGGCATCAAATAATACACGAAGCATCCAAAAACAAACTATTCTCTAGTCAAATCGTATCGAAATTGCAGCTTCCCGTCACCAGCTGACGTGTTTGTCAAATTTTGAACCAAAATGAAAACTTATAGCGTTTTCTTTTCTCGAAAAAAGGCTGCACTTATTCTGCCTTTGTTAGCGCTGTCACATTTTCATGTTCTTTTCTCAGCCCTTTCACAAGGCGTCGTGTTCTTTTCTCAGCAGGTTTCGCTCTGATCCGGGGAAAGTGCTGCCTTTTCTGCCCTCAAATAAACGTGAGGGTGAGGGTTGCATGGTTGATTTTTAATTTAATCTTGTAAAAATGCAATTATTTTCCCTATCAGAAATAAGTGTTTTGCTTTAAAATTGTTAAAGACTTACAGGCCAAGTGAATAATTCAGCTTTATTAAGTTCTATAAATAAATTGTGATGGAGTAGTATATTTTCTGTTTCATTCTCGTATAAAGAACGCAACATTTTCTCAGGTTTCAGGGCAACGCAAAGCAAGAGTTCCCATATAAAAGGGCAGAACTTTTTTTGAGAAAGGAAAACGCTATTAGTTTTCAAAAAAAGAGCCAAAAAACCCCCGCTTACTCATAAGGGNAAAAAATTAATCGGTCTCAAACCTTGGTTTGCAATTTTCTGAAACTTCGTGATAATTATGGCAAAAACGCGAGGTTTGACCATAATAAGAAGCTAACGCCGCGACAAAGGCATCAAATAATACACGAAGCATCCAAAAACAAACTATTCTCTAGTCAAATCGTATCGAAATTGCAGCTTCCCGTCACCAGCTGACGTGTTTGTCAAATTTTGAACCAAAATGAAAACTTATAGCGTTTTCTTTTCTCGAAAAAAGGCTGCACTTATTCTGCCTTTGTTAGCGCTGTCACATTTTCATGTTCTTTTCTCAGCCCTTTCACAAGGCGTCGTGTTCTTTTCTCAGCAGGTTTCGCTCTGATCCGGGGAAAGTGCTGCCTTTTCTGCCCTCAAATAAACGTGAGGGTGAGGGTTGCATGGTTGATTTTTAATTTACTCTTGTAAAAATGCAATTATTTTCCCTATCAGAAATAAGTGTTTTGCTTTAAAATTGTTAAAGACTTACAGGCCAAGTGAATAATTCAGCTTTATTAAGTTCTATAAATAAATTGTGATGGAGTAGTATATTTTCTGTTTCATTCTCGTATAAAGAACGCAACATTTTCTCAGGTTTCAGGGCAACGCAAAGCAAGAGTTCCCATATAAAAGGGCAGAACTTTTTTTGAGAAAGGAAAACGCTATTAGTTTTCAAAAAAAGAGCCAAAAAACCCCCGCTTACTCATAAGGGAGCCAGACTAAGGTTTGCGCAGAAGCATCAATCGTGGCAAAATGAGTGGACAAAGGTGCTTTTTAGTGACGAATAAAAGTTCAATTTAGACGATCCAGATGGATATCAATTTTATTGGAACGATAAACGCTTCGAAAATGAAATAAAATTTAGTCGTGCTTCTGGCGGTGGCAGCGTTATGGTTTGGGCAGGATTTTCGGCGTCAGGTAAGACCGAAATAGCCTGTAGAATATGTAGAGCTCTTGGAGATTGAAGTGATCGAACGAGCAGAAGAGTTGTGTGGCGAAGACTTTATTTTTCAGCAAGACAATCCCGCGATACACACATCGCGCAAGGTGAAGCAATTCTTTTTGGAAAGAAATATTCAAACTCTGGATTGGCCAGCTCGAAGTCCGGATCTAAACCCCATAGAAAATATATGGGGAAGCCATGCCCGGCGAGTTTACGCACAAGGAAGACAATTTAGCAATCTAAAAGACCTCAAAATTGCAATTAAAGAAGCGTGGGAGGCCATATCTGAAAACGAGACCAAAAAATTAATCGAGTCAATGCCAAGTCGAATATTTCAAGTAATTTATAATCACGGCGGTCCCACTAAATACTGAACTATTATTAATTATAAGTTTTTGGTTTAACTTTTTCATTGAATTTATGTGAATTTCCACATGTATTAGCCGCTATTTATGGAAAAATCAAGTTTTTTTACAATGAAAATTAAGTTGTTTAGAATACAACTAATTTCAAATAAGAGGTTAAAACTCCCATGTAATCTCTTGAATTAATTGAGTTTATAGGAATTTCCTCTACTGTACAAGGACTAACGGACAGTAAAACAATACGAAAAAGCATCCAAAACAAAAACATAACATTTGCACATAAACCACATAGAACGATCAACAGAATTTTTAGCAAAAAAAAAAGACGAAATAAACAAAGAACAACAACATAACGTGGTTTACGAAATCAAATTCAATGGTAAAGCTAGCGAAGCATGCAATAAAATATACATAGGCACAACGAAGCGCGCTCTCGGTATTAGAATAAGCGAACATAAAACCGACGCAAGAAATAAGAAGACAACGACTGCATTAGCACAACATTTAACGAATAGCGGGCATACAGCAGACTTTGAAAACGTGAAAATATTAGATGTGGAGAACAGAGATAGAACGCGACTAACATTAGAAAGTTGTTTGCGAATACAACAAAAAATACAGAATGCAATGAATTTTAAGCAAGACGTCGACAATATAAATTGCGCATTCAGGACAGCAATAATGGTCAATAGGAGAACAGACGAGCAGAAGTACAATTAAATATAAATAAGTTGAAATCAGTATTTATTTTTGTTATATTTTCTTTGTTTGATGTTCAATGTAAGTTTTTGTTTTTTATGTTTTGTTTTCAATAAACACCAGACTCCCTGAGGAAGATGTGAAAAACATCGAAACGCGTAGGAGGAAAAAAAACATTGTTTGCTTTTTATTAAATCGGCCGAAAAGCTCCTTAAACTACCCTATAGGAAATTGAAAGTTGGCCCTAGAAACATAACACAAATCTTTTAGTTTGGGTTAATGAATTTTGTGTTTTAGGGTAAAAAGCCCTATAATTTTCTGGAAAAGTAAAAACAAAAAAAACAAATTCGAAAAATCGTCTCTAAAACAACTGGCAATAAAATTCTGCGCACAATGAAAAAATCGTCATTTGCTTGTCGAAATCGTCAAATCGTCAATCCAAAAGAAAATTTTTATATGCAAGGCCGATTGCTACATCAAAACGATCGCTGACATCTCTAAAAAAGCAATTGTTGCCCAGTTTCCAAATCGTTATTCGAATTGATTTTTGCAATGAAATTCTATTTCGCCCAGTTGTATGAAAGGGTCACCAAGGCTTTATCATTGCCTGTAATTTCTTTAAACAAAAAATATCCATGATTTTTAAAAAAGTTATAACATTAAGTAATAAATACCTTAAATGTGATTTTCTTTATACGAAAATGCTAGTAAAACACGTCATCCTGCATACTTTCAATGTTTTTGCACAATTTGGATGTTTTAGAAATTCTTTTTGAATCGCGGTAAATTAGTATAGTACAGCGCCGGCGCTTTCTTTTATTTAATATATTTCTAATCGATGGTGTTGCTTAAATTTTTTTGTTTCAGCCAACTCTATAGCGGATTTTTGCTGAAGATTCATTTCACAATCATCTAATAATTTAATTAAACACAACAAACGACACGACTAAGCAATTATGCATTCATTAACGTTTAAAAATGTCATTGCATTATTTGAAAAAGCAGTGTTACCATCACAGTATAGACAGTAGCCAACCTTTTTGGGTTGGTTTTTAACCGACTTCCAAAAAAGGAGGAGGTTATCAGTTCGTCGGAATATTTTTTTTTTGTTGTTTTTTTTTTTTTTTATGTATGTTACCGCATAACTTTGGACCGCGTCAACCGATAATTCTTTTTGCATCGGAAAGGTAGTGTCTCAGCGGTGGTCCCATACTAATCTGGTTGAGATCCGATCAGTGGATCATGAGATATATATATTAGAGCTCGGGCAATTCGGTTAATCGATTAACCGAATTATTCGAATCTGACTGAAGTCGACTACTGTTAATCGGTTAGCAATATTCGAGTAGTCGAAAGCTGTCGGCTATTCGGATAACCGTTCACTTTAGATTATTCGGTTAACCGTTCATTTTCGGTTAATCGAATATTTTAAGTTCGAGTTTTTTTTTGCATTTACAGATACATATACATATATGAAAAGTCTTGTTACATTCGTAGTACATATATAAGATGGCATGTGCAAAATTAAGGCAAACTTTTTTTGCAAGAATGTGCGCTAATTATTGAAATGTTATTGCGAAATATTTTAGAGACAATGGCTAAAGCAATACCTACCTCTCATTTTCGCGATTTTTGTTATGGATTTTTGTTAAATGGTTGTTCAGTGAGGATGTGGAGGAGGTGTAGCACAAAACTGCACCACATATGGAACATGTTACTTCCTTTTCGTCCTCTGTTTTTTCGAAAAAATCCCAAACCCAGCTCCTTTTGCGTCCGCTCATTTTTTGAATCTGAATATACATACATATGTGTGCATGTATATATTTAAATAAATTTTTTTTCATTTGTCAAAGAAATTTCAATGAAAGTTCGGTTGCTGAAATTCGATTTGCTACAATGCTCGAGTAGTCGAAGCAAAGCAACTATTCGAATAATCGAAGGCGGGCGACTATTCGAATACAATTAACCGACTAATAAGCATGCGAACGGTTACGAATCGAATAATCGGTTAACCGATTAGTCGAATAGTCGGATAATTTTACGAGCCCTAATATATATATACATATTTTTTTTATATGGGAGTTGAGGTCGGTTTTTTTTTTTGCTAAAAATTACTTGTTTAGTAATCGTGTGCGTTGTAGCTTTATTCACCCTTGACCCTACAAGAACAGTGATAGTCATTTGATCGATCATGTGATACTCAGTGGTGATGGAAATGTCCATCAAACACTACCTTTTTATCCTCTTTAAACTTATGGTCTTATTTAATGGTCTCTTTTTAACCAACGCAAAATAAATGTGTTAGTAAGATAAATGAGAATGTGTTAGTTTCCATCACACAATTATTGTAGGGGAGGAAAGCACTGGGTTGTGTGCTGCTATTTAATGGCCTTCCTCAGACTTTTTCTTAGATTTCAGGGTTGTGTGCTCCATTATTATTAGATAAATAAATTTAAGCATTTGACAAATCGTGATTTTATTAAAAGAAAATTATAAATGGTGTTGAAAAACCAAACAAACGCTCATGCGAAAGCTCTAGTTTTGTGTGTTGTTAAAATTTATACATGGCGTATTGATGGTAATACAAGCAATGTATTCTTTTGTGGATTTGATGTTACTTGAGAATTTAGACAACGTGCGAGTTGCCAGGTTCTGTTATCAATATAATTAACACAAGCTTTTCCGCGTGGTTGCCTTTCAATAAATAGAATAAACAATTATTCGCAAATAAATTTGATTTATTTTATAACTGACAACTAACGTACGCTTTTTGTTCTTTTCTTCATTTTGATTTTGACTCTTTATTACCGCCAACTTTATGTGTATACATATTTAAAAGCTGTCAAAATTTTTCGTAGTCCCACGAGCTAGCTAAAAATTGTGGCGTTCGTATTCACAACGAGAAATCTTGAAATTTTTGTTTGGTCTTTCCAAATTTTCTCTTTTTTATCAGTTGGCAAAGGCCCTCAGTGGTAGCGCTTCGAGCGTTGAGATAGTAATTTCATGTCAATTAGTAGAAAAGTTCCATGTAGAAAAAACTTTGGTAATTCTATAGTATAGGGTAACAACCGCTAAAAAAGGTCCGGAAAAGTCGGGAGGGGTACCAATCGACGCGTTTCGGTCCCCCTATTAACAATCCGGAGGGGGAGGGCTAATATTATTAACTATATTATAAAAAGATTTTGTTAAATTTCGTTGTTTTCGCGCGATTTTTTATTAAAAATTTTCATTATTTATATATATAATATATATATAATAAACGAAAGAAGATACCGAAAAGCATTGAACACTGCACACGCCTTGTAAGGAAAAGTGAATTCTTACGAAATACTAATACAGTGGCAGCACTGTAGCTATTTTGGAATCTCGCGTTTCAGTTCGCAAAGATTGTCAACTTCTTTTTAGTAACAAAATAATCTATCTTAGGTTGATAAAACGATGTGTTTGTTTAATAATTAAGTTAAATTATATATATTAATAGTGTTGTAAAAGTGGAAACTGGTGATTTAGTGTATTTTTGACGTGGTAATTGCTCATAGAAAACAACGAAATTTAACAAAAGTTTTTTGTTTATAACTTTTAAATGGTTAGTAATATTAGCCCTCCCCCTCCGGATTGTTAATAGCTGGACCGAAACGCGTCGTTTGGTACCCCTCCCGACTTTTCCGGACCTTTTTTTAGCTGTTGTTACCCTATACTAGTGAATTACCAAAACTTTTTATTATGGCGAGGAAATTTTACATTTCTGCTTTGCGTAACTTTTTACTGCTGCAAATTTTTGACCGCTGCTCTGGTGCAAAAGAAGTTGATCAATTAAAATGCAGAAATTATACAAAAAATACTTGTCCTTAGTGACTTTGATTCTTCTAGAACTAAAAGCCATGCATTTATTAGACGTCTTAGTAATAACATTAGAAAAAAAATTCTTCAAAACCGTCAGACCGGGTTGAAAATTTTCAGTCACCTCATAGTTAACAAAAACATACAATCCGTAGTACTTTTCTATCAATTGGCATATGCCCTTTGCACAAAAAAGGATATGAAATGCCTTTTATTTAAATTTTTTAGAAAATGAGTGATTTATGTATACCATTTTATGTGGAATTATTCAATAAATTTCGTTTTACACTATACTTTTTGAAACTATTTGGAGTTAATTATTTTTTGTTTCTCAAAAGCAACCCTGCGTGCTTAGAAGGCGTGTGTACCAAAAATTTCACCCCTGGCATATTCATCCCTGAGGAAGGCAGTCGCCAAATTCACCGAAGGTTGTTTACTGGTTATATTGTGGTTACCATAAAGTATTGCTTTGCAAAATGCATCTGATTGCAATTTTGCTTTGCAATTTGCGTTTATGAAGTCAGCCCTAGTTTCGTTGGTCAGGGCAAAAGTAGTTTTTAAAAGTAAAAAAACAAGTTTTGCAAAGTGTTGCCTACCAAAGCCAACTAAACCCTACCAAAATTTTTTTATAGTTTTTCATTGTCAAGTTTATTAAAATTAAAGATAACATAACACTTAGCAAAACATAAGCAGCTGGTACAATAAAAACAAATTAACTGCGTAAACAAATATATTTTCTGTACAGGCTTATACAAATGTACATATGTCTCTTTACACAAAAAAAAAGTTTGTGCATATTAACCCAAACCTATACATGTGGTGCGGTTGACAAGCAGGAGAGTCTTTGACAGACTGCGGTGGAGGTCGGACGCTAAACGTGGACGTTGTTAAAATTCTTTGCCAAATACATAATTTCTTTCGCTTGTGAACATTAAATACATATCTTGCTTAAAATATATATGTAACTTCTTATTTACATTAAATAAAATACCACATTTGGGGGCTCAACCGGGATTTGTGCCAGTGGAAAAGACAATTATTTAAGCGAAAACCGGTTTCTATCACAAAGCGAACGTAGGTGGAAGTAGAAGAAAAATAACAACTATAAAGGTGACGAAGGCGAGTAAGCAAAATCTGCTGATACTAAAGAGGCTGTTGCTATCAGCTAAGCAGAAAAAACAACTGGATGGAAGTTGATGGCGTGATATATCGTGACAAATATTAGTTTTTATTGTAATAACTGGAATAAGATCACGCGTTGTGGACAGTACTGAAGTGAAGCTAAGCGGTGCACTGGTAAAACGGAATCCTACAGTAAGTCAGTCGAGCTAGCCAATTCGATTTATTCGGTCGCATAATGAGTGCCAGAAACAGGCGATTACAACGAAGTGAGAGTGCGGTGGACGTAGACATTATCGACGATCCCGGTACAATGCGATTTACTGTGAATGATGTCGAGAACATAGTGAGGAAATACTCCGGCGAAGACACTGTTCTTGTAACTGCATGGATCGACGAATTCGAAGCATACGCAAATGCATTTAGGTGGAATTCTTTGCAAAAATTTGTGTTTGCTAAAAGGTCCCTTACGGGCGCAGCAAAATTATACATCGAATGCGAAGTTAAACCGATTTCATATAACCAGCTGAAAAACGCTCTTACCCAAGAGTTTCAGTCAAAATTGACGAGTAGCGACGTACATAAAAAACTGCGCGAGTCGAGAAAAGGCAAAAGCGAATCTGGTCGTGAATTTTTGTATAGGATGCTTGACATAGCTGGTCAGGCAAACGTGGACAACCTATCAGTTTTTCATTACGTAATCGACGGCATCATGGACACTGTTGTTAATAAAACGATTTTATTCGGTGCAAAAACAATTCCGGAATTTAAGGAAAAGTTAGTAGCGTATGAAAAAATGAAAACAGTTAGCGCAGAAGATAAATTTCCGAAGAATAATTGTCGGAGCGATACAAAAAATGCAAAGAAAGGTAACGCAATTAAAGCACGGTATTGCTATAATTGCGGTTCATCGGAACACGAATGCTTCGCTTGTCCCGAAAAATCGAAGGGTCCAAAATGTTTTGGATGCAATAACTACGGTCATAAACGAGTGAACTGCCCAGCAGCAGTGAACGTATCCGCAAATATACTCCAAAGACCTAATATGATTCGCTCAGTTGTAGTAAACGGCGTGATTCTTTCTGGCTTAATTGACACGGGTAGTGATGTTTACATTTTAAAAAAGTGCCACCTGAATAGAATTCGCCCTCGAATGTTATCCAAAGAATTAAAGCTGTCATTAAATGGAGTAGGTGCTAATATTACAGCCGATGAGTCATGCCTAGTCGACGTTAGCGTAGATGGTGTAGTTTTCAACGATGTAGAGTTTTGGGCCGTGGAAAATAGTTTTATTACCGCTGATCTAATCATCGGAATGAGCCTACTCAACAAAGCCGTTGTGAACATCAAAAATGGTGAAGTCAGCATAAGTAAAAATGACGCTGAAATAGCGGCGAACATGGAAGCTAATTCAGAAGCAAGCTGCTTTCTGGCGAAAATAGAAGATGACATATTTGGCACGGGCCAAGATTTAACTGACAGAGATGTGGCTGATCAGAACGTTCGGAAAGCGGTTCAAGATTTAATTGCCGGCTATACTCCAGCAAAGCAGGTGAGCTCTACGGTGACAATGAAGATTATACCTATTGACGATGAACCAGTTTACCGGCCTCCACGACGATTTCCTCCGGTAGAGAGGGAGGCAATTGACAAACAGGTTTCCGAGTGGCTTAAGGTAGCAGTCAATAAAGAGAGTGTGTCAGATTAGGCCAGCCAAGTAGTTCTGGTAAAAAAGAAAGATGGCACATTACGATTATGTATAGACTACAGGGCTGTCAATAAGAAAATTCACAAGGACAAGTATCCTCTGCCAGTAATTGAAGACCAAATAGATCGACTTCAAGCCGCTCGTTATTTTACTACGTTGGACCTTGAAAATGGATTTTTCCACGTAAACGTAGAAGAAAGTAGCCGTAAATTCACGTCATTTGTTACACAAAGTGGTCAATTCGAGTTTACTAAGGCACCCTTTGGCTTGTGTAATTCTCCAAGTATTTTTCAAAAGTTCATCAACTACGTATTTAGGGATTTGATACTTGAAGGGATAACAATCGTATATGTTGATGGCATCGTAGTACCGTCTCGAAGTGTTGAAGAGGGCGTAGCTAGTTTGAAGAAAACTCTTGCAGTTGCGGCCGCCAATGGCTTAAAAATTAAGTGGAAAAAGTGCCAATTTTTGAAGCAGGAGATCGAGTTCCTTGGCCATCGTATTTTTAATGGTACTGTGGCTCCATCATTGTCAAAAACAAAAGCTGTGGTTAATTTTCCCGTTCCATCCACGGTAAAACAACTCCAAAGTTTCCTAGGCCTCGCCGGTTATTTTAGGAAGTATATCTTCAATTTTGCTATGCGTGCGAAATCGCTTACTGAGTTAACTAAAAAAGAGGGCCGTATCGAGTTGGGTCATCAGGAGCTAGCTGCACTAAATGATCTAAAGAAGGCTTTATCTTCGAAGCCTGTTTTGAGAATTTTTAAGAATGGGGCTACAACTGAGCTGCATGCGGATGCCAGTAGACAAGGCTATGGCGCGGTACTTCTCCAAGTCTGCGACGAAGACAATACACTTCATCCCGTGTTCTATATGAGCAGATGTACAACAAGTGCTGAAAAAAATTATTCCAGTTATGAGCTGGAGGTTCTAGCTGTCATTAACGCTGTGAAGAAGTTCCGTATCTATCTGCTCGGACAGATATTTAAAATCGTATCTGACTGCAAGGCATTCGAGTGTACGTTGTAGAAGAAGGATTTAACAACGCGGGTCGCCAGATGGGCCCTTCTACTAGAGGAGTTTGATTACTGGGTAGAACATCGTGCAGGGGCAAGTATGCGACACGAAGACGCCCTAAGCCGCAATCCAGCTGTAAATGTACTGCAAAAGGAGAACAATCTTTTGGCGAAATTATCTGACGCCCAACACCGAGATGACAGTCTTAATGCAATTTTTGAGATGCTGAAGAACGGGCCTTACAAGGATTACACAACGCAGAACGGTATTTTATGTAAAATTGTCGATAATAACATTTTGTTTGTTGTTCCAGAGGCAATGAGGTCTTCGGTGATACGCGAGGCTCATGAGCGTGGCCATTTTGGTTCCCAAAAGGTGAAGGAGATTTTGGGAAAAGAGTTTTACATACCCCATCTAGACCGACGTATTGATAGATATGTTGCTAACTGTATCAAACGCATCTTATCCGATCGCAAGCGAGGAAAGTCTGAAGGTTTGTTACAACCGATTCCCAAAGGGGAAATCCCTCTTGCTGCAGTACATGTTGACCATTTGGGGCCGATGCACGATACGAAGAAGGGCTATCGGTACATTCTAGCATTTATTGATGGTTTTACGAAGTTCTGTTGGCTCTTTCCAACGAAGACCTTAGGTACCGAAGAAGTTATACAAAAAATGGAGATTATTGCTGAAACGTTCGGCTACCCACAGTATATTGTATCTGACAGAGGGGGAGCATTTATTTCCAGTGAGTTCAAAACGTATTGCAAAAATCACGGTGTTCAGCAGCATTTCACAACAACTGGTGTGCCCAGACGAAACGGGCAGGTGGAGCGTCTACACGCAACCGTCATTTCAGCGCTCACCAAATCCTCATTAGATAACCCAGATAAATGGTTTAAAAACGTAAAGCCGCTTCAGAGAATCATCAATTCAACTTACCACCGATCTATCAAAAAAACTCCTTTTCAGTTGATGATCGGTACAGCAATGCGTTGTGAAAAAGATCTGCATTTGATGGAGTTGATTGAAGCCGAAGTGCAACAACAATACGAAGATGCAAGGCTGGAATTGCGCAACGAGGCGAAGCAGGCTATAGGAGAAGTGCAGGCCGAAAATGAGAAACAGTTTAACCGTAGACGTCGACAAGCAAGGAAGTATCAAGTGGGTGATCTGGTAGCTATTGAGCGAGTGCAATACGGGACAGGGCTTAAAATACGTACGAAATTCTTTGGTCCCTATCGCGTAATAGCTGTAAAGGGATTTGACCGTTATGAAATGCAAAAGGTTGGGGAGCATGAAGGTCCAAAAACCACCAATAGCAGCGTCGACAAGATGAAGCCCTGGCCGGTCGATTTAGTTTCTGATGATGAAGATGACTATGGAATCTACAATAAAAAGCAAGGCGATAGTCACTCGCCTGAGACAGACGAGTAATATGGATGACCGAGTGTGGTGCGGTTGACAAGCAGGAGAGTCTTTGACAGACTGCGGTGGAGGTCGGACGCTAAACGTTGTTAAAATTCTTTGCCAAATACATAATTTGTTTCGCTTGTGAACATTAAATACATATCTTGCTTAAAATATATATGTAACTTCTTATTTACATTAAATAAAATACCACATACATACATATATCCCTATGTTATTCGACACGCTGAACGCGAATCCGAGCTCCATTAGCCTCCATCACGTCAGGTTCGTGGTCAGTTGAAGGTTAAGCAGGGAAAAATTCATTGAATGAAATGGACAAAAAAAATTTTCAATAAAAATAAATTTTTTTCTTGTTTTTTTTTTGTCGCTGAATCCGATCATGGGGTCCCTTGATTTCTCAAGGTCATCTACAGGTCATGCCAAGGTCATCCCAAGGTCAAATTCCCCCTGTTGGAGGTAAATATACATACAAATTTGCCATCATTTGGTTTAACATAATAATGGTAAAAAATATTTTAAAATCTCAACAATTGTTATTGAGTTTGAGGCCATTTCTAATGGTTCATATGGTGATGTAAACTCTGCCTATGGATAAATTATTGTTTTTCGACGACATTTTTTCATTAGAAGCGGCGTCAAGCTCGATAAAAATTGTTGAATATAGTGGTTAATAGGCCATAAAAAACAAAAAAAAAAAAAAATTAAGATATCCGTAAAACTTTCTTATTGAAATATCTTAAAGTGACAACATTATTTTCCTTGCAATTAGGGGAACGAAGGGTATTGTGGATTCAGCGGCTATTAGGTTCCACCTATTTAAAAAAAAAGCGGCAATCATTTAAAATAACTATTCAAGCACAAATTAACGAAAGCCAATAAATAATAATAATAATAATAATAGATTGGCGCTTACACATATGTAAGTGTTTGGCCGAGCTTCTCCTCCGATTTGTGGCGTGCGCTTTGATGTTGTCACACAAAGCTGAGGGACCTACAGTTTTACGCCGACTCCGAACGGCGATTGTATTTTTATGAGAAGCTGTTTTTGATGGCAGAAATACACTCGGAGGTTTGCCATTGCCTGCCGAGGGACGACCGCTGTTAAGAAAAAACCTTTTTTCTATATTTTTGCGATGTTGCTTTGACCAGGGCTTGAACCCAGGCGTTGCGGAGTGGAAGCGCGCACTGCTTACCACTACACCACAGCGGCCGACAGCCAAGAAATAAGTATATAAAAAATTGCAGTCAAATATTGAGTTTGAAAAGATGTTGTAGTATGCATTGGATTTTGACACCTTTCGAAAGGATTGCGTGCACTTTATGAAACTTACGTTTTATGTCAAATCCTATATTTGCACATTACACGTTTTTATTCTAAAAATTTATTCTTTTTTAGATTATGAATGTTTATTATTTATTTTTTGAAACTTACAAAATTAAAAAAATTACACGCGAATATTATGGCTTATTTGTATTTTCGTAGTGTCAGCTATTGGTGCAAATAATTTTATAATATTTTATTAATATTATAATTTTCTGGAATCATGAGAAGTATATATTTTTGTAAAAGAATTCAATGTACAGTTGGTGTACCACAAAAATGTCAATGACACTTCTTTTTGAAGCTTATAATAAACGTTAAAAAATATTATTCAACTTGTTCCTCATTTTTTCTAAAAAAATAAAAACAAATAAAAGTATACTAACGGACCCGCCGAACTTCGTCACGCCCAAAATAAATTTTTTGTTGGGACGTTTTGGTACAATGCTTTCCCCAAATAATCACTTAACGACTTCCAGTGGCACATTTATCTGCTCTTGATTCATTTATCTGAGATGAAATCCTTTAACTGTATAATCATTGCATTTCTGGACATTCATCAAAAACTGTCCTTAGTCTGGTAATTCGCCTTAAAGTTATGAGCTCAGGGGCGGTTGAATTTGACTCTAACCCCGGAACAACTCAATCCTGGCGTCTCTGAATGAAAGCATTGGGTTTGACATACAGATTGAAAGTTTTAGATAGTTGGCAAATCTCTTTTTAATTATTACTTCTGGTTAAGAGTGCATTTAAATATGTTACATTCGCTGAAGGCTTTGCAATATTTTACTTAAAATATGTATTTAAGTCACTAAATTTTAGACAGGAGCAACACTATTCAAAAGTTTGTACTTTTTATCTAAACCGTTGATGTTTCAATCATTAAATTGTATAGAGTATTATAGAAGATATGGCAATAGATTGATCGGGTACAGTTCTTTTAGCTTTTTAAAATTCCTTTTTAATAAACTTGAACAACCTGACTATCTTTCGCTCGTACGTGAGCTCCCCCTCTTCAATCAGAAGAATTTGATATTGAGAGAATTTTGAGGGAGATATTGTATCGCAACTCGAAAATACCTTTTAGAAATAAGTATGTATATACATTTTTAAATAATTGGCAACCCCCTTCAAAATTATTACTTCCGGTTAAGAGTGCATTTAAATGTGTTTCATTAGCTGAATGCGTTGCAATATTTTACTCAAGATATACATATATTTAAGTCACTAATGGCGTTTTCTTTTCTTGAAAAAATGACACCGTCTGATATGGCAACATTATCGGAGTGCAACATTTTGAAGAAAGAGCACGCAATATGCATGTGAAGATGCTGAGAAAAGAACACGAAAACTTTACAGCCTTGGCGTAGGGCAGAATAAATGCAACATTATTTCGAGAAAAGAAAACGCTGTAAAATTTGAAGCAGGTGGCAATCCTTAAGGTTTTTAATTTTGACCTTAACCTGTCCAGAATGGTATTTAGTGCATTCAATTTTATGAAGTATTAAGAAAGCTAGACCCATTATTGACCGGATATAGTGCTGTCATCTCATCAAAACGCACTTTTTTTTAAATAAATAACTATATTTAAAAATCGTGACTACTTTTCGCATGTGCGTGAGCTTCACTCCTTCAAAATGAGATATCACTTATTAAATTTTATAAAATATCTCCTTTAATATTTTAACGTTTTGTAACAGAAAAATTCTTTTTAGAAATAAGTATGTATATTGATAACAAATGACTAAGTGACCATCAAGTCAAGGTGCAGGGATGGTATTTTCAGAGATACTAGTAAGACAGGAAGGTTCTATCACCATTTGTTTCTTAACTAGAGCTTCCAAAATATTGCAAAAAACGCGATTTTTTTGGAGCTGATGGTTTCGCTTACGGATTCGTAATCAACACAAATAAGTCTATCAAAAAAGGCTTTAACATTTGCCGTACCATTTTTTTTGTATATTTGCAGTGTTATCCATTAAAAATTTGTCAGTATTCAGATTTCCTTTTCTTCTACAGACATTTTTCCTTATGTGGTCCATAATAACCTTCGCTCCCCTATTTAGTTATACTTTTGCAAAATCATTCAATGAATATCATCATGCATGTGCAGGCATGGGCAGAGAACGAGAACACAACTGGTCCCCAATGACTAGGTACCAACCATGTGTTTGTCCCTGTCCAGCAATGCAAATATTGTGCAAGTGCACTGATGAAACGTATATCTGGCAAACAAAATGACAAATTGTAGCCAACATTTTTTGCTTGTGGAGATGCTACGTTAAAACGGTCCCCCTACGTCCCCCTTCTTTGGTAATTTAAAGTCAAACAGTAAGATCCTTCAATAGGTATTTCTAGATAACCTTTAATTAGGTACGAATTATGTAACTATCGAATATTATTTGTCAAAGATCTGTTGAAAAAACTGCGTGCATCGCTAGTTCTTTTTCTACTTTTTCTTAGATAAGTGTAATTTTTTTTCTCATTAAACTTATTATGATTAAGTTCCGTGTTTCCTTTTATTAGTCTTTCAGCTCGAAAACAACAACTTGAATCGTCGCTGAATTACAAAAAGCCGTAACTAACTAAAAGTCCAAAATTCACTTTTTGATTGATTATGATGTATTTCATCGAATCAAAAGTCATCACATCGTTTTATGCCATAAAAAATTTAGTTAGTTGGAGCTTTTTTGCATTTCAGCGACAATGTGAAATACGCCCTTTCCATACTATATTAACGATGTGTTGAAAAATCAAAGCACATTGAAGGCGTGGAAGTGTTGCCATTTTCACTACGATAGAAGTTTTTCGCTTCACTTTTATGGCCAACACTTCGGCACTTCTTCGTTGACAAAATCACTTCGGTTTTAAGCGGCCAGAATTCACCAAATTTTCTGATTTTATTTTTACATATTCTTAGTAGATATGTACATACGTATATGTACGTCTTAAGACGGCATCAGACGTTGTGTTGAACAATTAATTTTTTAGAAATTATTGCTTTCTCTATGTTATTGGTTGACAATCCCAATTTACAAAAGTACGTGTCGGTTTGAAAGCATCAGAAATAAAAGATTTGTATCCTTTTCATATTTCTAAATAATTGTAATTATTTAAACCCATTTTCTTTTGTAGCATGTTGAAGAGGAGTGGTATTAAAAGTTATGAATTTCACTTAATTTGAATTAATTTTGATAGAATTTTTCGCAGATACTTTTACGATTGTGAAGAAAACGTCCGCCAACGAAATGACATACAATTTCTCAAGAAAAAAAAATTACATGACTTTTTGGATGCAAATACTATTTCTCGACAAATCGAAAGCAACTCTGCAGAGAGCAGCACTACCAGAGTATTCAGATTGGGCGATTTACCGCCAATTTGACGATTTTTTGTTGGATATTTGCGCGTAAAAGTTAAGGAAATCGCCTTTGGCGATATCGGCGATTTTTCCCCTTCAATTCAATTTTTTGTACGCTATCGTGCAAATGCGTCGAAACACGTGATAAATAGGTTATGGAGTTAGAGCGTTAATTTTAATGTGGTAATACTTTTTATTGTTATCGAGCATTTGCAAATATTAAACCACCGTTTGTGACAACTCCCGCTGAACGTGAAATTTACAATTTCATTTGTGGAAATAGCTGATCTCGCCTTATAACTTTTATTTTAGTTTTAGCGCCGAGCGCTTTAAAGCGGATTGTGCGATTAATCTATTAATATGAGTTATAATAAATTTATTATTATTATTAGGACTGCGCACTATTGGAAAATGTGTTAATACAAATATGTGTTAGGTTAGGTTAGGTTAGGTTGATGTGGCAGTCGGTTCAATTTACCAACTCACTTAGACCTTTTGAAGGTCCATTGTGGTACCACTGCAGAACACGGGAACCTCGGTGACTATTCTTCAGAGAACCAATTTGAGGCTCTTATAAAGCGTAGAATCGGTTTTATTCCTACGCGTGATAATTTCTAAGAGAGCCTGCCTAAAAAGCTTGCTCTCCTCTTGGCCAAAGCTGGGCAGCTGCAGA
>NW_016157971.1:56434-63731 GCF_001687245.7 Rhagoletis zephyria
CTGAAAAGTAAGTATGCTGCAGTTTTCTCTAACCCCGAGGAATCCCTTCCTTACAATACGAATATTGTGGCAACCATTAGAACAACAGACAATGAAGCAGTGTATTCGAAATCATATCCCTACCCAATGGCAGCGTCCGAATTCGTAAATAAAGAAATTGATAACCTTTTACGAAATGGCATTATCAGACCTTCCAGGTCTCCATACAATAGCCCTATATGGGTAGTCCCTAAAAAAGGATTATCCGAATCTGGTGAAAAGAAAATGCGAATGGTCATAGACTTTAAAAAACTCAACGAAAAGACTATCAATGATAGATACCCTATCCCTGACACTTCCGTTATATTAGCAAATTTGGGTAAATCCTCAATTTTCACAACAATAGACCTTAAATCTGGTTTCCACCAGATAAAATTAGCTGAAAAAGACAGGGAGAAAACAGCATTTTCCGTAAATAACGGAAAGTACGAGTTTTGTAGACTGCCGTTTGGGCTGAAAAATGCCCCTAGTGTTTTCCAGCGTGCCATCGATGATGTACTGAGGGAAGAAATAGGGAAAATATGTCACGTCTACATTGATGATATAATCGTATTTTCCCAGGATTATGAAACTCACTTCCACGACGTCAGCCGCGTCTTTCAGAAATTATATTTAGCAAATATGAGGGTTTCATTAGAGAAGACCCAATTCTTTAAAACCGAGGTAGAATTTCTCGGATTCGTAGTTTCCCAAAGCGGCATTAAAACGTCAAAAGACAAGGTTCAGGACATTGTAAATTATGAGGTTCCGCAGACACTTCGCGCGTTGCGATCTTTCCTCGGGTTATCAGGTTACTATAGGCGTTTCATTAAGGATTACGCATCAATAGCAAAACCGCTAAGCAAGTACTTACGAGGAGAAAACGGGACAGTGAGCACCACACTTTCAAAAAAAAACCAATATTGAATTCGATGAAGAAGCTTACAGTGCTTTCAAGAAAATAAAAAACATTTTGTCATTCTTCTTTACCCCGATTATCAAAAACCTTTTGATTTAACAACGGAAGCCTCCTCTCATGCCCTAGGAGCAGTTCTATCTCAAGGAGGCCGACCCATTACTATGATTTCCCGTACACTGACAAAAACCGAGGAGAATTACGCTACTAATGAGCGAGAATTACTCGCCATTGTTTGGGCTTTACAAAAGCTCAGAAACTACCTTTACGGTGCAAGGGACCTCAACATTTTTACTGACCACCAACCCTTGACCTTTTCAATTTCAGATAAGAACCCGAACTCAAAATTAAAACGTTGGAGATCATTTGTAGAAGAATTCTCCCCTAGGTTTCATTATAAACCAGGAAAGGAGAATGTAGTCGCTGACGCGCTGTCGAGGCAACATATCAATGCTCTAAGCACAGGCCGATCTGATGAGACTATTTCTAGTGAGGAATCCTCGACAATGGTGATTAAAACAGTTAAAAATCCCATTAATTGCTTCAGGAACCAAATAATTCTTGAAGATGGGGACAACGAATCCGAAACTACAAAAATTCTTTTCAAATCTCAGATCAGGCATCACGTAATTTTCAATAAACTTGAAAGACTCCCCAACTTAATAAAAAGTTGCGTAAATCCTAACAGGGTCAACGCATTGCTATGTGAACTTCCTGTACTAGGAAAAATTCAAAACGAGATAATTTTAAGCTTCCCTTCAGTCAAATTCGTTTACACGAATCATCAAGTAACCGACATTTTTAACAAGGACGACCAGGTAGAGATTTTGCAGTCTGAGCANCGAAATCTTACCATCCGGGTGACAAAGTCTTTGTTAAAACCAATAAGAGGATAGGCAATAAGTTTACTAAATTATATTTAGAGAAAACAGTTGCTAAGGATTTAGGCACAACAGTTCTAATTGACGGCAAGCGAGTTCACAAAGCAAATCTTAGATGACCTTTTTCTCCCTATTTCCAGCATCCTCTGACAATGATTCTGATTATGGCGGCCATTGGGTCGGAAGGAAAAATATTGAATTACACGAGCGCGGCTTACATCGAGATTTTAAACGGAGAAGTGGCAACCTTTTCCCAGTACGATTACCTCATTCATCATCAAAACCTGACATACTACGAAACTATTGCCAAAGACACACAAAGCTTACTAGACTCATTTCCGCAATCACACATCAGGAAACTACTACAACTGGACGCAGACCAAATTCTACGATTACTGGATTCACTAAATATTCACCATCGCCATGCCAGAAGTATCAATTTCTTGGGTACTGTTTTAAAATACATTGCAGGCACCCCCGATTTTGATGATTTTACGCAAGTATCTACCCGAGAAGAGGCGTTGATAGAATCTAATAATCGGCAGATTTTCATTAATACCCAAACTCAGATAAAAATAAATCAAATGACTGACACCATTAACAAGTTACTTAACTTAACGAAGAAACGTGAACTTAACACCGAACATCTTTTCGAAGTTGCATCATCCAGAAATAGACACATTATAGACGAGCTTGACACAATTATCTATTCAGTTACTTTAGGTAAACTACAAATAATAAATCCGATTTTGTTAAATAATAAGGAGTCTGATAAACTCACTACCAAAGGGCGCTCTACCAATATTTCTATTAGTGATCTATTAACGGCTTCAGAGCTGAAAATCTTGCAAAATAACGAGAATATTTATTTTATAATCAAATACCCTATCATAAGCCAAATATGCAACAAACTTATAGTCAGGCCAGTTATTCACAGTAAGAAGACGCTAATGTTAGAAGCCACTATGGTAGCAGAATGTAGTAACCAACATCACCAACTAAATAACTGTAAAGAAACAGCATCGAAAGCAATTTGTCGAGTTGCAAACACAACCAGCTCATGCCTACTGAACCTATTGAATCGTCAACCCGCTGCATGCAAGTCCATACCAGCTGACCACATTGCCCCTCTGGAGGAAATTGACGATGGATTGGTGATCGTCAACGATGAAGCAGTTGAAGTGCGCGAAGACAGTTTTCCACAAATAAAAATTAAAGGTACCTTCCTTATATCATTCAAAGAAAACGCCAACATTAATAATATTAGCTACACGAACTGGAAGAGAACTGTTCGCTCCTACCCGAGAGCCGCACCAGCCCAAATACTGAACATAACGGAGCTCGTTCCCCTATTATCCCTGCCCTATCTTCATCATGGAAACTTAAAGAATCTGGAGCACATCGCAGCCTTGCGAGAAATAACTCGGGCACAGTCGACACAACGGTCGATTTCATTTTCCCTTCTTATAATCATCGCCGTCGGCTCCGCTGTAATAATCATCATTTACAAATGGCAACAGAGACGCAAAAACGCTGCTGTAGTAGAAAGAGTTATAAGGGGAGCTGGGGGCAGCTCAATTTTACAGGGGGATTAGTTAACACCTGCTAACGCGCTCATGGGAAACATTCCGTTCTCATGTAAAATGCTGACGCTATGTCTGCAAATATGCGCGTGACAAAAATGAAAACAACGGCAGTAACGGAGTAGCGATCCACCTGCAACTGCAGTCGCTGCAACCACAACAACAACGAAAGCACTAGCAATAGCGAATTGGCGATCCACCTAAAACTACAGTCGCTGGAACAACAACAACACCAAAGATAGCAACTACTACAGTCTCTGCTACAGTTGGGATTAAGTAGGGTAGAGTAAGCTTTGTCTTAATTCTAATATTCAGTCTTTTGCCAGGCTCTTAGCTCGTTACTACCGCATATGCGGAGCAAATAAAGTTACGAACAAAATAGATATGAAACCTACATAGTAGGTAGTGTTATTATTTATTCGGAACCCGAAAAGTATAACTTATACCCGGCGCAGGTATCAAATATCGTCGTTTCAATTTTATCTAAACTACCTTTGCCACAATAAGAAGAGAAAGGCCGAAATACGGGAGTGCGAAAAGCTTGAAATACTAGCCGACAGGAAAAACGCCCGAAAATTTTACCAGAGGGTTAGGCGACTTACGGAAGGTTTCATGACCAGGTCGAACTCCTGTAAGAACAACAATGGCGACCTAGTGACCGATGCCCAGAATGTACTTAAATTATGTAGGGAACACTTTTCCATCTTACTGAATGANAAACGCCCGAAAATTTTACCAGAGGGTTAGGCGACTTACGGAAGGTTTCATGACCAGGTCGAACTCCTGTAAGAACAACAATGGCGACCTAGTGACCGATGCCCAGAATGTACTTAAATTATGTAGGGAACACTTTTCCATCTTACTGAATGATAGCAGCGCTGAAATTAGTGGAGAAGACGAACCCGAGCCCCCAGTCGATGACAATGGAGTCGATGTTCCACCACCTGACTATGAAGAGGTACGAATAGCGATAGCGCGCTTGAAAAACAACAAAGCTGCTGGAGCTGACAGCCTGCCATCTGAGCTATTAAAGTACGGTGACGAGGAGCAGATAAGGTGCATGCATCAACTCTTATGCAGAACATGGTCAGATGAACGCATGCCCGATGACTGGAATTTAAGTGTGCTCTGCCCAATCCACAAGAAAGGCGATCCCGCCATTCGCGCCAACTACCGCGTATATCCGGCAAACAAAATGACAAATTGTAGCCAACAGTTTTTGCCTGTGGAGATGCTATATTAAAACGGTCCCCCTACGCCCCCCTTCTTTTGTAATTCAAAATCAAAGAGTAAGATCCTTCAATAGGTATTTCCAGATAACCTTTAATTAGGTATGAATTATGTAACATTCGAATATTATTGGTCAAAGGTCCGTTGAAAAAATTGCGCGCATCACTAGTTCTTTTTCTACTTTATCTTAGATAAGTGTAATTATTTTTTGTCTCATAAAACTCATTATGATTAAGTTCCGTGATTCCTTTTATTAGTCTTTCAGCTCGAAAACAATAACTTGCATCGTCGCCGTAACTAACTAAATGTCCAAAATTCACTTTTTGATTGATTGTGATGTCTTTCATCGAATCATAAGTCATCACATCGTTTTATGCAATAAAAAAATTTAGTTAGTTGTGCCTTTTTGCATTTCAGCGACAATGTGAAATACGCCCTTTCCATACTATATTAACGATGTGTTGAAAATTTTCGTTCATTCGCCTCAAAATATCAAAGCACATTGAGGGCGTGGAAGTGCGGCCATTTTCACTACGATAGAAGTTTTTCACTTCACTTTTATGGCCAACACTTCTGCACTTCCACGTTGACAAAATCACTTCGGTTTTAACCGACCAGAATTCACCAAAAAATTTTCTGATTTTAGTAGATATATAAATACTAGGGATGTTAATTTTTCGGCTTTTTCCGATCCAGGGATTTTCGGGATGGCGTTGTCACAATCCCGGGATCGCGGGTTAGGCCCGGGATCTAGATATTCATTACTTTTCAAGAGCTTGAATCAAAAAAATTGCTTCTATGTTGTTTGGGAAGCTCTCCTACCATGAAATAAATAATAAATAAATGGTTTTGAAACCTACTTTTTTATTTAAAGTGGCGTTTTTATTTTTTCTCTCTGACCGCAGGATTTATTTTGAAGGACTTTAATTTCAAAGATATGATTAATTCCAAAAATTATTTAATAAATTCAATGAAATGTAGGCTAAAAATATGGGTAAGAAATGCAATATGAAATTCCTTTAAAATTTAAAAAATATAAATTTTTAGGATTCACGAGGACGAATAGGTAATTTTTAAGCTGACAAAGTTAGAAGAACGGAATTCGAGGATGTTATCGAGTTTATATAAACCCTTAACATATAATTTTCTCAAAAACAATTATTGCGAAATTTCAAGGATAAAATTTTAAAATGACATTTTCAATTATTACCAGCCCTTCTGCACCAGAACTTGATCTCTTTAAATTCTACAAGCTTTCCTCATTAATTGTATACCCATACTTCTTCTCTAAGCGAATTTCTCTGTATTTTTTAAATCATATTTGAATTACTGACGTCAGAGTGAAAAAATAAAAACGCAATTTTACTATATTTGGTCCATGGTTTCGCGAATATATTGATATTTGTGTTGAAAATTTACTATCGCGCGGTGTTATATGTATTATTACATTTATACATTTATAAAAAAATATTAATTATTAAATAAAAAAGAAATATAGCCAATACTTGTTAAGGAAAGGAGTTACTTGCCAAGCATCCCGGGATTGTCGAGACCTTAAAAAGTCCGGGATCCCGGACACAAGATTGCGCCGATGAGAGAGGATTTTTGAGCTAATTTTTGCGTGACGACATCTTGGTGCAATTGCGAGGGAGAAATGTCAAAACTCATAGAAAAATATGTAAACAATTCAGAAAAATGTGTTAATATTAATATTACATGGCCCAATTTTGTAGAATCAATAAATATACAAAGACTGATTAATTAGGAACACGTAGCAATAATTTTGGACATGTAGCCCTTTAGGTAAGTAGGATTTTTAGCACATGAAAAAATGGATGTATTAACAGTGTTTGCAATTTCATGTAGACCAAAAAGAGGGTGTGCAGCAAACTGAATTTTCGGACTCGCCTCAAAGCATACATTGTAAAAAACCATAAACTCCGCAGCTGTTGCCTCCATAGCTTTGATTTGACGACTTTTGTATCATTTCCGAGAGGATGCATGAGTGTGGCTTCTTTGGAAACAAATATTCTATGTAAGTAAAACATAATTTAAGCTGGACTTTGAAATGTATAATAATTTGGGCACTGTTTTGTATTAGGTACGTAACAGCGCGGTAAGATGCCGCTTGAATTGGCACCTGGCGACCTTATCCACTGGTGCGAGGTAATGCACCAAAAAGAATCAGGTACTAACAAAAATAATTAGGTAGTGAACAGTGTTGCCAGAACTTTTTGGGCCGACCGGCTAGATTGGCAAAAAAAAACGGCTAAAATGTTTTAGTGAAATTTCACATAGACTCTGGCAAAAAACGGCTAAAATGTTTTAGTGAAAATTCACATGCTTTATTAAATAAATAGCAAGAAACGAAAGACTAGTTAACACCATTAATTTATATCGAGCGTATATTCCTCATCATCAAATGAATCACTATTTTATATATCACCTGAATTCATTAATTTTAAGAGATCGTCATCTACAGTAAAATTATGGCAGCATTTTTCTTCACGTTTTAAACCGTATCTTATATATAAAATAGCGTTTAACGTTTTAACGCACATTGGATTTCTTTGCTTAGTTTTTATTATATTCATTGAACTAAATATTCGCTCTACTTCTGCATTACTTATAGGCAAAACAAGAAAACTAAAAACTAGGTTGCAAAGGTC
>NW_016157971.1:63948-92126 GCF_001687245.7 Rhagoletis zephyria
CAAATCGGCTGCCGGCTAGATCGAATTTTCTCCGGCTAGTTGCTATCAAAACCGGCTAAATCTAGCCGGAAAACGGCTAAAATGGCAACGCTGGTAGTGAAGTTCATGTATCTATTTACTGTAGAAACTGCTTTTGTATGTATGCCATTGCCAGCAAACTAAACCAGCAACTGTCTACATTCACCATGGAAATATCCTGCTACAATTCACCAAGGAAAGGCCAACATAGTTCCATGTAGAAGCTCATAGCTCGCACACATAGCACAAAGCTCGATTTGGTGTTTAATGCATCTCCTCGCCGGCAGAACTGCTTCCACTTTTTCGCCAGGTTTGCGTCCGTAGGAAACGAAATAAAAACTTATATCGCACGCTTTCCTTTTGTTTTCACTATTACACTTTGCCACTGCACACTTCATTTTGCTTTGTAATGGCTCAATAATTATTTAAAACCACGCAGAAATATTAACGCACAAATATTAAAATTGTTATTTGGCTTATTGGTATGCTCACAATCAACAATTGCACTAAGATGACGTCACGCACGCAGCTGATTCTGTCAAAATCACAAAGAGCGGATTAGCGGTACCGCGACAGGCGCAATCTCTATTTCTCTCAATCGAAGTACGTACATATACAAAGCGAGAGCATGCGGCAGCTGTGCTAGTCACTAAACTAAATTCCCGTAGTAGATTTGTGTTTTTTACTATCGCATTCATGCGAATTAAAAAATGTCCGAATTTTCCAAGTATAAGTAATTAAGAAAATTTCACTAATTATCCCTTTAACTGGAAGAAGCGTCATGAACTCTCTCTTGAAACCTTAGCTGAGTTGCATGAAATAGGAGATCATTTTAAGAATAATTGGTTACGTACTACATATGCCAGTATGTAGAGCAAAATTAAAATTAAAGAGTAAAATCAAATATATAAATAAAATAAAGTTTAAAAAAATAAAATAAAAAATAATAGTTTTTTGGAAATCACTCCAACTGAGGATCGAACCTGGCACCTACAGACTTGTAGCACGCAACTCTCCCTACTCGGCTACCGCGGACGCGAAACTCGCTTGCTTTGTTTGGTTACTTACAAAAGACAACAGCTGACCGTTTCCACCAGTGCTGTCCTCGAAAATTCGGCTGCTTATGCGCATTTAAAAGAGGAAAATGCATGAGTTAATGCAAATAAAGGCTGATTATGCATATAAGTGAGCCCGTTTATAACCCGTATTAATCAACCATGATGGGAGTAAAACCGGATAGCTGAGTCTACTTAAATTTTCTTTCAAAAATAAAGTTGACCTATTGCGGTATCTAAACCTAAAAAAACACGAAGTCGTTTTTTCTCCCGTTTTAAAACTAACTACGTAAGGTTATTAAAAAAATGCTAAATTTTCGTCTTACCTATTTGTGTATATACATCTATGTAAATATGAGTATTTAAACGAATAATGTATAAAAGGTTTACTGAGTTTCATATTCTACTACGTTTTACTCTGGTTTACTCCGATTTAAGCACGCCGGAGTTCTAACTCTGCTGAGCGGTGCTTTCAACGGTGGGGTGCAATAAGGCCATACGCAATAAAGCCATATTGGAAATAAAGCCATATTTTTTGGTAATAAGGCCATAAATTCGATATGGTTTTATTTCCAATTACAATTGGTAATTAAGCCATATGGCTTTATTTCGCTTTCAAATTTTTATATTTCTTTTATTTAAACAATGGAAAAAGTTCGCAACAAAACTACTAAACCGCCTTGAACTACAACGTCACCTTAAACATGCAATTACTCTCCTTCGCGTCCCGCTCCCCCACGCCGCCGCGCGTGAACGGCGGAGCGCGGCGCGGGGGTCAGACGTTGACAATTTCTGCTGGAAATCCCTATTCTAGGAGCTTAATCTTTGACTCTAAATAGCAAAGAAGGGAGACGTAGGGGGACAGTTTTACCACTACTACTGTCATGCTGAAATAAGTAAGCGAAGGAAATCGTCGAAAACTATACAGTGCTGCCAAACTTTCGATTTAATACACTAGTCGAGTGGAATTTTTAGGCAATGACGTGAAATTTTCGTTACGATTCGACTCTCGAATAAAATAATAGAAAAAAAAAATTTTTAAAACAAGCTTTTATTAAATATGTACAATCAAAAGAAAATAAAGTAGTGTAACGAAAAATTTTTTAGGAAGAAAATTTTGTAAAAACTGCACTAAAATTAATAAAATAAAATAAGTTAAGCTTTCGTTAAAGTTACTAAGAGCCAAATAGTGAAAGGAGCTACTCAAACTCTAATGAAAATTACTAACAATTTGTACTGATTTACTTCGTTTTTAAAAAATGTTGTCACGCGAAAAGCGAACCCGCATTTACATATCTGCATACGTACATATACATACCTAACCAACAATGCATGTACGCTGAATTCGCCCACAAGTTTTTTTAAAAACGAAGTAAATTAGTACAAATGGTTAGTAATTTTCGTTAGAGTTTGAGTAACTCCTTTTACTATTCGGGTTTTAGTAACTTTAACGAGATCTTAACTTATTTAATTTTATTGATTTTAGTGCAGTTTTTACAAGATTTTCTTGCTATAAAATCTTTTCTTCACTACTTTATTTTATTCTTTTGATTGTACATGTTAAATAAAAGCTTGTTTAAAAAAATAAATTTTTTTACATTATTTTATTTTGAACTTTTTAGTTTTCTTTTATATAGTCAGGACATAATATTTTTATTAAAGGATGACTCTCCATATATGAGCATAGTACATTTAATATAAGCTGCGTAAATCTTTGCGATCATCTGTCTACGTTGAGCAAAACACGTTGAGTTCAGGTAGCGATAAAATTGTACAATGGAAAAAATGGCGGAACTACTCAACTGTGATCCCTGCTTAAGATGACAACAGACATAGGAAACTGCGAAAACGTTAAAATTTAAAGCTAACATAAGTGCATAGTATACATTTTGGTTTTATGTTTGTTCTGTATGTGGAGATTTTTGCAAATTATTTGGAAATTTATACATACTTAAATATGAAAAGCATACCTGCTTTCGAACGAACTAGTATTTATATGTAGTATTGCAAGAATATATAGCATTCTGTGGAAACATATGTATGTAAGTTAACTACATACATACATAACGTAGATTTTTTTGCAAAACCGCCCATCGGCCAGTTGTAAAACCGCTTAAATCGTCATTGTGACAAAAATGAGATTTGGTAACCTTTAACTCCAGGCAACCAGTATTTTTTCCATAGGAATCGTAAAATCGTTATTAAAACAATAGATTTGTAAAATATTGGCTAGAGAAAATACCGTCTATCTAGGCAATGTCTTCAAAGAAAAACCGTTTTTCGATCTCCTGTAAAATCTGAGTGCCGTAAGATACATAGGCGGTTTAGCAATTGGCCGATGGGCGGTTTTACAAAAACATCGACGATATGTATATCCGTACATATGTTCATATGTGCGCTCTTAAGATGATTGCACAGGAAATTAAAATTTTTGTAACCTTGCTAGAGCACTTTTACAGATTTATGTCTTTAACACGAGATTATTTGATTAACTAATTTTTACGTAGAACGCTGAAATTGAATCGCAAACGCACTACAGAGGGTTTCACGCTGTCAAACGACAACAATTGACTAACAGCCCAGTTAGGCATACTTACCGTTGCATGAGAGTTGTCACATAAGAATCTGTTAAATGGGATTTGCGTGTAAGCGGTTACCCAACGCATAGCACTTAACATGTAGAATTCTGTTGAGTTTTTATTTTTGCGTAAAAATGGTATAGCAGTGCAAGTATGCATAACTGGGCTATAAGGGCCGTTGTTCAATATCTGGTTATCACTACTTGCCGGTTAAACATTATTATCGACGTTTTCGACATCGTGCATATAACATGTGATCGATAAAGCAGTCGGTTTTAACCAGAGCTTCTACCTCTGATTAGTGCTAATCAAACATTGAACAACCGGGCCGTTCAATATCCGGTTAACACAAACCGGTAGAAAAATGTCGATAATGACGTTTAACTGGGAGGTAGTGATAACTAGACATTGAAAAAACGGCCCCAAGGGTTGTTTATGCCATCTCTGGCTAACACTAACCTCCAGTTAAACATCATTACCGAAGTCACCTACTCTCTGTTATATGCATAGCAGTAGCGCTCTATGAGCAAACAGCTCTTATAAAGATTTTATCTTGTTGGTTTAAATAGAAAACTTCTTTAAATGTAAATTCTATCTTAAACTGAAGCATTTTCACCTAAGCTAAGCCTTTTGACCACTTCGGTATCTGTGTTGATTATAGACAATTATTTTCCGTTTACCTATAACATCCCATGGCACACGACTATGTAGCATTATCCACATCGCTTTAACAGTATTCAAAAGAAGCACATCGTACTAACTGAAATTTTTTCGCCTGCGGTATATTAGAAGTATATACTTTGTAGATGCATGCATGTGCATTTTGCGTGCCTTTTAACGTATCACTGTATTTCACTAACTCCCTGTGTGAGGAAACCAAATAATGTAATTCTTAACAGAAGTGCCTGAAATTTAACAGTTTGGCCAGTTAAACACAGCTGAAGCTAATTTCCGGTATATCTTTTACTAGCGCCTGAAACTATACTTATTATTTAACAAATTCATAGCGTTTTTACGTTCTTTGGCAAATTACGCTCTGTTAGCTATAAATTTTACTGTGTTTTGACCGCCTTTGTATCAAGACCCCTGGACCATCTAGGGAATTAATTTATATTTTATATTGCATTGTCATCGTGATTGAAACTGAAAATGCTGAAAATTTCAAGTCTGTAGCTTGTCGGAAAGTTAGTTTAAAATCGATAGGAAATTTCCGCGGGATGACCAAGTTAAATAAAAGCTTGTTAAAACGACTTGTATTCGACACGTTCTCTCGCAATGAGGGTGAATATGTTTAAATAAATTTTTATCAAAGTTCATAAATATGACATGTGACCAATTTTGTTACACAAATACTCCCACGACCACAGGCATAAAATATTGGGTATAATTTGCCATTTTGTTTGCAAATATACGTTTTATCGATGCACTTGCACAACATTCGCATTTTCAAAAGCTCCTCATTGATTATTGCGAATGCGAATATTCCTAGCAACCCTGGTCCGAAGTAGCCGTGGTGTGGAATACCTACCGTTTAGCAAAAAAAAAAGAAGGTGAGTCTATAGAACCAGAAGATATTAATATTTAAAAAATCAAAAAAATTTACTTTACCATTAATATCTTCTTTACTTTTTACTTCCGCCCTGAGCTGGGTAAATGCAATTACATTAGTTACAGTAGTTGATACACAAATGTCACGCGAGTAGACGCATTCTTAAGTAGCTGTACTATTATCCATATTTTCTTCGATCCACCGTGTGCTTTAATTGGTTAAATTGATACAATAGTGTCTGTGAGTGGTTAAACTATCCGAGTGTGCCGATATCATAGCAACTTTAAGTCACCTGCGAACGTAGTGCGGATTTAAAATCTTAAAAACTTGGTGCATTCTAGATTGTTTAATTTTGCTTTGTTGTTGCATGTCAAAAATTTCAACAAGAAAAACTACACGTAAGTCTTCCCCTTCACCTAAGACTCCTTCAGTGCTGCAGAGAAGCCTCAGAGCGCTGAGAGTACCAATCTACCTCTTAATGTATGGTTCGAAAAATTAGATGCTCACCTCGAATCTCATAAGCAAAGTATAGTCGAACGGCTAATAATACGTATGAGGCAATCTGAAGAGCGTGTCTTGGAGAGGATTGGTGAGATAACAACGGAAATTGCAAATTTAAAAAGATCGCTTAAAGACGTTAATGAGCGTATGAAAAAAAACGAGATGGAGTGTGAAAAGCTTCGCAATGACGTACATGCTTTGACTGAACAAATGAGCGAGCATGAGAATAACCTCATATCTTCGGATGTCATCATCAGTGGCCTGCCAACAACAAAAGAAGAGAACATAACGAACAGCTTCTATCAGCTTTGTCAAATGCTTGCAGTAAATTGCGCCCGGTACGTTCTGCCTTATTATAATGGAAGCCTGGGTTATAATGGAAGTAACGGAACGGAGTGAACTGTCACTTAATTATCTATTGTATGTGTAATGCATGCAAATAGATATAATGAACGCGGCGGAACGGTATGCATCGCAAAGATCTGTCGATTTTAGATTCTTCCGCCTTCTTACGACAATTTGACAGTTGTTTGTTGACAAAAACGATAGGCGCCTAAATTAAATTGAATTTACGAACTTAAAAAAACTAAGAAAAATGACCGATTTTGATGAGTTATTGATTGATGCGGTACGTCGCCGTGATTTTTTATATGACAAAGCCATGAAAGGCTTCAGGCTGCCTAAGTTGAAGACAGCGGGATGGCGTGAAATAGCTAACGAAGTTGGAGGCACTGGTAAGTACATATGTATGTCTACTATGAATGTATAGAAAAATTAATTAACAATTTTCATACTATTTTAGAACAGGAATGCATGCGTAGTTGGGCAAGCCTACGAGACAGGTTTGGAAAGGAGTTGCGGCGCTTAGAAGCACCGTCTGGCAGCGGGGCCCCCAAAATAGAGCCGTGGCCTCTCATAGACAGTATGATGTTTCTGAGAGAACACGTTAAACCTCGAAGGCATATATTTTGGTTTAAAAAAGTATTCTAAAAATAACTAACTTTTGAAAACGTTTTCAGAACTCGGACTAGTAGTAACATACTTGAATTTTGCAATGACGATGATGGGAAAGATATGTCCACAGATACTGTGGATACCACTCCCGCAAAACACTCTAAAAGGCAAAATAAGGCCACTGATGCTCAAGAGCATTTAAAAGAAGCTGTCGGCGTAATGAAAGAGTTAGTGGCAAGCCGCAAACCCTCAGGAGAGGCAGACGACGATGAAGACCTGCATCACATCCTTAAAGCGGTGGAAGCCAAAGTGAAGCGAATACCGATAAAGGCCGTAAAAAAGAAGGCGGTATATGATGTTCTAAATTACTGCAATGCCATGGAGACTATGTGGAGGGCATAGCACCCAATCCTCCTCACTTTAATTAGGACGCAAGACTGTCGAAGTCTATTTTCACTGGCAATCAAAAGTGAGTGCATGGTGTTTTTTGTTTAATACTTGCAATGTTTTTAAAGTGAATTTTTTGTTGTTGTTTTTTTATAACAATATGGTTCATGCTTTAATTAAAACCACATAAGTTAAACTATCAAACTTTATACAGAACTTAGAAAAATTCAACGAATTTTCGTCAAGATTTTGACCTTTTTAATTTGAGTACGGAGATCGGTTTTTTAATTCTAGTGAAACAAGATCAAGTTTTAAGCGGCTAAAAAATCACGTTGATTTTTAATGAATTTTTTTCCGACGGATTTTGCGGTTTAATGCATATAACAAGTGCAATTTGTAATATATAGCGTTATTTTTTTAATTTTGTTTGTAAACGGTCATGCGTATATTATTCTACACGAAATTCCCTTTTATATGGTAAAAACCGCAAAATCCGTCGGAAAAAAAATTCATTAAAAAACAACGTGATTTTTTAGCCGCTTAAAACTTGATCTTGTTTCACTAGAATTAAAAACCGACATATCTGCGTACTCAGAATTTTTCTAAAAATTTAAATTAAAAAGGTCAAAATGAAAAAAATTGCAAATATTAAACAAAACACACCATGCACTCACTTTTGATTGCCAGTGTATGTATGTTTTGTGTATAATTTTAGTTATGGTTATATTTTTTTAATTAATCGCTATGAAGTGCAATGAAAAACTATTTTTTTTTGTATTTAATTGTTGTTTTTGTTAAGTGAATTAAAATGTGAAAGGCATTTAATGCAATGAAAGTCGGAACACTTGTGTTTTTTAAAAGCTTTATTACTGCTAAGTTAAGCGGGTGGAATACGTGTATAAAAAAAAATTTTTCATACCTTTAAAAAGCTTTTTTGAGCTAGTTTTTCAGGAAAAAAAGGTCGAAAAAGGTATTTACAGCGTCAGACAAAAAATAGGGTCGCGACATTTTAACAAGTTTTTGCTATTTATTTTGCCTACTATTTTTTTATACAAGTGTAGCTCATTATCTAACAAAAACAATGTAAGTCCAAATTTCAAACTTTGTTAAAAAATTTGGAAAATTCGATAAAGCTTCATTAAAAATTGAAAGCTTTAAAATATGAATTTTTAGAAAAAAATTTGGTATGCAGTTTTATAGTCCATACAATTTTAGTGTAAGAAAGTACAAGTTTCAAGTTACTGCGAAATCCGGTTAATTTTTGTTATTTTTTTTGCTGACAGTGTTATGCATTTCCTTCCATACAAAGCGCTTATGTAGTAGTTCTTTTCGAAAATTTATCAAAAATCAACGGGGTTTAGTAATAAATTGAAACTTGTACTTTCTTACACTAAATTTTTGAGGACTATAAAAGCCTATTTTTTGTCTGACACGTATACACAGTGTTGCCAACTTTTTATTTTCAGAAAGCACCAAAAACTTGGAAAAAGGCGTTTTACCAAACTAAAAGCACCAAATTTTTTTTAATCAAAGGATGCTTTTTTCGTTACAGTTTGCATTTAACAAATGCAAAAAAATTAACAATATTACAAGAATACATACATAAATCAATACAAAAAACGTTTTCGCTCATAACGATTGAATAGCCTCTACACATGCCATGATGCCTCATGCTTACGACGTAATACCGAAGTACTATTAAAACTAGTATATCTCGAGAACAAAAATCGAATCGCAACAATTTGATGTTTTCATTATATACAGCCGGGCTCCCGTTTCCGAATTCGCAAAAATTTAGCGTTTTAGTTTTCAAATCGCAAAATTACGTGCTCCAATTTTCGCAAATCGGAAAATTTTTGCGGTTTCAAATCGGTTGCCGATGAGACGGTGGAATGAAAAGTAAATGGCAAAATTAACATAAATGCCAAGCTAGCTTAGTTTAAATTTATTTTTGATTATGCCCATTATATCTTGCGATATTTTTGGCGTCCTAAAATTAACTTTTTATGTTGATTTTATTTGTTTAATTCACTATTTATTATACACATCTCCATTTTGGGCAACGAAAATTTATCGAAGCAACGAAGATTTACGATTTGGTGCGGACGATACATGTGCGATAATTGGTGCATACCTTCAAGGGATGGCTTTTAAGAATGCTGGAAACGATGTGGAAAATGGAACTTATCGATAACAAAATGTTGCGAACTCAAGGGCACCCAAAAATAAAAATGTACGATTTTTACGAAAACGCAAAAGTAAATGAAAATGGGAGCCCGGCTGATAACCACAAATATCGCAAAAAACCGTGTTTTTGGCAATCTGGGGGTAGGATATCTAGTACTAGAGCAATTGTGCGGCCAGATTTGGATTCAGCACCAAGAAAGGATGTGTTTTACTCAGGTGGTAAAAAAATCAAAATTTGTACAAACAATTAGAAAAGAAACAAATAAATACTTAACTTACCTGCGTAATAGCATTTTCAACGCGAATAGAATTCAACAAGGTGGGTTTGCAACTTCAGCTTTTTATCAATTATGGTTGTATTTTAGTGCATTTGAATTTGTATATTCTTGTAAATTCCGCATCTTCATGAGACACCACAGCTTATAATATTTCAAATTATTTCAGGTTTTAACCATCTTGGAGTAATTTTAATTAAAAAATGCACTAAAAAAGGCACTAGGCACTAAGTAATTTTTTTGGCGTTTTAATTTTCAAAAAGCACTAAATCTAATGCCTAAAGCACCAAGTTGGCAACTATGCGTATACATATATTTCAGATCAGTTTTCAAAGTTTTTAGAGTACAACTCCACAATAGGCGTTTGGCGCTTTTAAGGCTTTCAGCTACACAATTCAGCCATTGCTGAATGCCTGAAAAACTTGTTGTGGAGTTGTACTCTTCGGCACGGTGCCCACTGGAGCGATACGATAGGTGATGCGATAAGCGATACGATATGAAAGCGACATCGATATGCTGAGTACGTGGGAAATTGGTAGGAAGCGATGAAAACTGTCCACACTTGCACGACAGCGACACTGCGGCGACATATATCGCCTGCGTATTGCCCGAGCGACCCGGTTTTCTATCACACCGCATATGGTATCGCGTGTCGTATCGCTGTAATGTGCACTGGGCGCATGTCGATGTGGATTTCATATTATATCGCTTATCGTATCGCTCTAATGTGCACCGTGCGTTACTGTGCGCTTCCATACAAAAGTTCAACAATTTTATTTTGAAAGTCCACAGCACCTTCATTTTCGAAAAAGTCAGCAAGATCATTTCTCAGCTTAAAAGCTTCTTTGCTTGCATTGCGCATGAAAGACCGAGATGGCTTGGGTGCTGACCTTTCATCCTCTATATCCAAGCTCCAGTTTCCTTCACGGATTAGGTGATCCGTTGTTTCGTAATCGGCGTATCTTTCTGGACAATACCAGCGCTTCTGGTCATTTAACATGATAAAATTATGCAATGCTACCGCTGCTAGAACTATTTTTTCACAATTGTGGGGTTCAGCTCCAATAGTTTGGTTGAAGATCCTCCAGCGCGCCACTAAAATGCCGAATGCATTTTCAATCACTCGACGAGCACTGGGTAAACGATAATTAAAAATCCGTCGCTGTCTGTTGAGTGCTTTTCCCGGATATGGCCGCATTAAGTTGGAACGTAAAGGGAAAGCTGCATCACCCGCAAAGAAATATGGAAGTGGTGATTTTCCTTCAACTAGTGGTATGCTTATTGGTAGAGGTAACTCATTGTTTAGGAGTGCTCGTCCAAAAGGTGTTGTTCGAAAAATACCTTAAGAAAATGTGTTGAAATTTATGTTTATGGACTTGTATACAATAAAAAAAATACCTCCATCACTATGCCCACCAAACCCTCCAACGCTGACTGATGTTAATGTGTATCTCCCATCACAAGTGGCCATTAGCACAATGCTGTGATATTTTTTGTAGTTGAAGAAACTTGATCCAGCATTACGTGGGCACTTTATTGCTATATGTTTTCCATCTATAACACTAACACAATTTGGAATATTTCATTTGGTGTAAAAGTTTTCAGCTATGTCCTTGTATTGGGATTCCGATGGTTCACTAACATAGAATGGGTGCAAAACTTTCCAAATAATTTCACAAGTCTCCAAGATGATGTTCCGAACAGTGGTCTTTCCTAGTTTGTAACTCCAAGCTAACGCCTGATGGGAGACTCCATGCGCCAAATACCTGTGCTCAAATAACATATAATATGAATTAACATACTTGTATGTTTAGGTAATTTATTCCTTTTTACAATAAAGTGATTGAAAGTCGCTCCTCGGGACATATTGCCTCTCGCACACACTCTTTTGTCAAGTCGTCTTGAATGAGTGATAAAAGCAGTTGAAAAATAGGAACCGTCATACGTGTAGCTTTGAAAAAGTGTTCTACACGTCCTTCCTTCATTGGAAGAAAGGTTTTCGTAAAAAAACCTGCACTTTTCCTAGCCCAATTATAATTATTATAATTTGCAAATACAATGTGCAAATATATACAAATATGAAACATATTAAAACATCTTATTCGGTACTCATTTCTTTAAAGAACGATGTATTTTCAGCGAAAAACTCTGTTTACTTTAGCTCTGCACAATTTGTTGGTTTCTGTTAGTAAATAAATACAAATTTTGACAGCTGTTGCCATTGGGCGCGTTTATAAGACGTAGCTGTTGCCTCACCGTTGGCTATTTGTCTTAGAAACGAACAGTTGAGTAGTTCCGCTCAGCTCAACAGTTGGCAACTGTCCGCTATTTTTTCCAGCGGAAAATTATTACGCTACCTGAACTCAACGTGTTGGGCTTAGCATAAACAGCTGATAGAAAATATTTACGCCGCTTATATTAAATTCAACGCCGCTTTGTCAGGAGGCAGTTGCAAACAAATTTATTATATTTTATATTACTGATGTGATTAAGTAACTAAAATATTTTATAATAATACCACGTTTCTAAATAAATTTTTTTAAGATGTTTGCAATATAATTATACACTGTTTAATTCATTATAACTTTGAACGATTTTTTCAACGCGGCGGCTGCTCAGCGTTGAATTCTAAGTACCATCGGCGCAATTATCTCTATTTATTGCAATTTCATTTGTTTACATTTATCAGCTGTTTATTTGACAGCATATTCATCAAGCCGTTTCTAAGACGTGATTATTGGGTCCTACAGTTGCCACTAGTAATAACACTAATGCTCCCGTCATCGTTAAACTGAGCTCAGCTTCTGATTGCTCTCTGTTGCTGAAATCAGTGGCAAACTACTGTAAAGAAAAGAGAAGGCCAATTTCTCTTCGCGACATGGGATATAATGTTGAAGGGAAACTATTTATACACGAGTGCTTAACAAAGAAAACCCGCGAATTGATGCACTTTGCTACTCAGCTAAAAAAGCAAAGGCGGTTAACATCTGCATTCTCGATTCGTGGCCATGTATTTGTTAGAGCTCAACCTAAAACTGATGCAATCAATGTGACAGACATGAAAATCATAGAAAGTATAGCAGCTCTTAGCAAATAAGTGCAGAAACATTGTAGCCCAGCTATGGTTTTATGTGATGCTGTTATTTGTATGTTCAAGTTAAGGCTTATCTCTTATATCTTGTTATTGTTTTACATTCTTTCCTGTTATACTCTCTCTATCTCAACACTATTTCTGCTGACTACCTATGCCAATTCACCTTGTATACCCCATTCGACATACATTTATTGCTGACTCAGTATATCCAGTAAAAAAACTGTGGTGAAGTCCTTTATGGGGATAAAGTTTCCAGAGGTGAAATTTTAGGTAGCACACAATTTCTTACACGCATGGTTGCTTTTCAGCACTCATGAATGAAACTTAAGAAATATTTGAAAAAAAGTGCATATAAATAGTACATTAATTTTTAAAAGAAATACCATATAATGTATGTACTCTGGTTAATAATATCAAAAAATGTATTAGAACAACCGTTTAATGTTATATTTGATACAAATTAAATTGCTGCCCGAACGCTCTGCGCATTGCCACTGAATAAAAGAGTTACTTAAACTTACATCCCTGGTCCTTGTTCTTTCTGTATCGCATCGTGGTGAATTCACATTTCTCAGAAATTTGACAATAAAACAAAACAAAGGGAGTATTTTATTTGCTAATTTTTGCGATCTCTATTGTTTAATGTAAATTTATGTCTTTTTAGGATATGTTGAGGCAACAAAGAAGGCGCAGTTTGAAGATGGAGTTATTACTAATGAAGTAGCAGGCATATTTGGAAAATTATGCCGATAAGCAGGATGGAATTTGGGAAAGTAAGTGCCTGGTTGCAGCATATCTATGTATTAAAAAAGTATTTAATTAAATGAAATTGTGTTTAAAATCGAGTGGCGTTATTTAAGATATGCTCCAAACATTAGGGGGACTTTTTTCGCCTTCTCAGCGTGCTAAGTTACAAGTTAAGATGACTGCCACCACGGCCAGTAAGAAGCCTGAAGCAAAGGGCAAACAACCGGTGACAGGTAATAAGGTCAATGGAAATAAGGTCAATTGACTTTATTTCCCACCCTGGTGCGAAATAAAGTCAATTGACATTATTATCTTTTCAAAAGTGAAATAAAGTCAACAAAAAGTTGGAAATAAAGTCATTGACGCTATTTCCTCGTTCAAATGGAAATAGCGTCAACAATGCTTAAAGTATGTCGATTCATAGAAAAAAATGTTGTTCTTACAATAAACATTGCCCCGAAAGTGTTGTTTTTTAATAGATGAAAAAGGTTATTGCCAAATCCTCAGTGCTGTGAATTAATCCACACACAATCATGAACTACCACCAATTGATTTTATTAAAAAAATTTAAATTACGAATATGTAAAGACACGATGCAAAAAACTAAACGCCTGCGCACAGCTGGAATACGAGAAATATTTGAAGAAAGAGTGTAGAAATGATCCATAACTTGCAAAACATGTTTCGTTTCCACAAAAATAAAGCGAAGACTATTAAATTGAAGAAACAGTCCATGCCCAAAAACCCCGGAGGAACACTGAAAGAATTCTGTGTTTTAAATTAGCATATTTTGAACGAATTCGGAATGTCTAAGGTGGAAAAGAAACCAACTTTTGCATAAGGAAACAATTATAGAAAAAGAATTTTCTTACACTGTATTCATGTCTCCGCCAGCAATTTGTGACGACATCATTTAACAGCAGCTAAGGAGAATGACGACACTATTTATTAGATGGCACATTCAACGAGCCAATGTGCCAAAATGCGGGTATAACCAATTATTGATTATTTAATATCGGAACCGAGATCATATAAGTTAATTGATTGGTTTTCACACACTTTTGAAACACAAATTATATGCTTTTTTACTGCAGACAAGCTGTTCCCCAAAACACAGCAGAAATCTTCCAATCAGGGCTGGCAACTATCCTTAGTTATGAGGTGTCATATTGAGGATAAGAAAGTGCCAAAATGTGCCAAATAGAAAAATAAAAGTGCCCAAAAAGGTGTAATTCCGTTTAATCATTCACATTTAGCAATAAAATAAAGCTACATTTTCCAAACAAAAGTGTAATGATAAAATAAGATAAACCAGTTGAATAGCTTTTATAAATTAGAAAATTTTAGTTGAGAAAAAGCAGTGCACGCAGAGGATTTCACAAAGATGTATTGAAATGTATTTTTTTTTTGTAAAAGTGCCATTTTGGCACTTTGTGCCAAATTGAAAAATTAAGTGCCATTTGAAGTAAAATAGGGACAAATGGCACGGTTTGAGCCAAGTTGGCAACCCTGCTTCTAATAACTTACAAATAAAAAAATGTGAAATATCGAGGGCTTGAATTCATTAATACCCTCTATCTGCAATTTGCACAAAAACTAATTTGTGATTTTAGAAACCATCTGGGACTTATTACGTGTCGTTATATAAGGGGGCATTAATATCACTGATGACAGTTAAAGCTTAGGTGGATTTTTATATCAGAATCTCATCTTTGTGAAAAGTGTGCAGATAGAGGGTATTTTATTGAATATAAATAAATAAATCTATCTGCGTTACAGTACGGAGGGAGACGGGGAGGGGGGGGATGGCGGTGGCCGCGGCGTAGCGTGACGTGGTGTGCGCGCCGGTCGCGCGGAGTACGTGGGGCGCGAGCGCGGCGCGCGCGTTGTGGCGCGCTGACGCGGGCCGCCTCGAAGCTAAGAAAATTTAATGTTTGAAAGAGAAATAATGTCAATGGATTTTATTTCGTTTTTAAAAAGGTAATAATGTCAATTGACTTTATTTCGCACCAGGGTGGGAAATAAAGTCAATTGACCTTATTTCCGTTGATCTTATTACCTGTCCCCAAACAACCTTCCAGGAAGCTGCCTGCTGTCCCCGAGTCGTAGCTGTAGTTCAGCAAGAAGCAGGTTAGAAAACGTGCTACCTTGATCAAGCGTAAACTAAAGCGCTCTGCTGTGATTGCACTCGGCAAACGTGAAAACTTGGTGCATGCTTTGAAATATCAAGCAAAATATCCGTGATGGACACCGTGAAAATAAGTTGCGCCGCCTGCCAAAGAAACGCGGCTCATTCTACGTGCCTGCAGAAGACAAATTGGCTTTTGTGATCTGTATCCGCGGTATCAACAAATTTGCACCAAAAGTGCGTACAGTTTTACTGTTGTTCCGTTTTCGCCACTTTAACTACGGTTTGTTCATCAAATTGAACCATTAATACGCTACGCATTGCCGAACCCTATATCACATGGGGTTATCCAAATCTTAAATCAATCCGTGAATTGATCAACAAACGTGGAATTGTCAAGCACAACCATCAACGTGTCCTAATCTCTGACAACTTTGTGATCGAACGCAAATTGCGCAACGAGCACGATATTCAGTGCGTTGATTATTTGGCGCACGAAATATTCACTGTTGGATCCCACTTCACGAAAGCCTCCAACTTCCTGTGGCCATTCAAGCTCAGCACCAGCCGGTGGCTGACGCAAGAAGGAGAATCACTACGTTGAGGTTTGTGGTTTCGGTAACCGTGAAGATAAGATCAACAAACTCCTGCGCAAGATAGTTTAAAGAAATTTTTTGCTGTACAAGGTGGAGTATTTTTATTTCAAAAATATATAATAAATAAAAATAGAAAATGTTTTTTTTTTTAACTTTCTGAAGGTATAAACCGCAAATACACCAAATGGAAAGCAGCTTATCGGGCAGGTTCTGCAATTCACTTCCGAGTGAATCTCAACCCCTACCAACTTGAATTCCAAGCGCATCAAATTCACTCGGAAGTGAATTGCAGAACCTGCCGGTATATTCACAATTCCTTGAATAATGTGAAANGGAAAGCAGCTTATCGGGCAGGTTCTGCAATTCACTTCCGAGTGAATCTCAACCCCTACCAACTTGAATTCCAAGCGCATCAAATTCACTCGGAAGTGAATTGCAGAACCTGCCGGTATATTCACAATTCCTTGAATAATGTGAAATTCATTGCCGTTTCTAAAGGCCATTTCAAAAGGCTCCAATCCACAAATTTAATTATTTGTTTTGGGTTTTCAGCTCATTAATGATTCACCCAGGGTTGCATTTACCGTCTATGAAAATATTTCATGATGCGTTCCAAAACTAGCTCCGAGCAACTAAAAGTTGGTTAAGCTTAAGTGAAATAGTTTTCTATTAAATATTTATTTCTGGTACTTTTAAAAAAAATCTGAGCAATATTAATGTATGAAATGAAGTAAATAAAAATCTACGAATACATTTCTTGAATATTTTGTCATAGAGCCATTATCAAATACAGACATAACTTTGTCGGGCGTTGGTTTTGACGTATATAGAGTTAATGCGTTAGAGAGAGATAATATACAAGCTCAGCGCGCTAATTTAGGTATACTTCTATGTATATACCTGTTACTCGTCTGGCATATACTCGCACTGCGAAAATAATGACAATTATAATTTATTTAGATGCATATTTTAGCTAAATGTTATATCGTCGCCTGGATAAAAGATTGTTACAAGATACTTTCGGTAACTCGCGATTGAAGTTTGGAATGCAATTTCTCAGAAACACGACTACAGATTTTCTCCAAAGAGTCGGAGAATGCTATGTACTAGTTCACGAGATCCTTAAATTATCTTATTTTTTTTAGTCTAGTGTCAACCATTTATGAGTTTAATAAAATTTTGTCGTATACGACATTTGTCAAAAAATTTGCAATCAGTTTTAATTATATACGCCAAAATGAGATAACAATTTTTTATAAATTAACGATACTTTTTACTAATCAGCCTAATCGTGAGTTTCGCCCGCACAAAATTTCTCCAATAATTTTTTCATCCACCTGTAGTGAATACACCCAAACGAAAAATGAAAGAGTGACCCGGTTCTAGAAAATGAAACTCATGATAAGGCTGAATATGTCGGAAACTAAAGAAGAACAGATAACTATTTGTAATATCTTGTCTTAGTCAATTACTCGGAAACTAAAGAAGATATCCAAAAACCAGTTAACAAAAAATCGAAATATCTTACTTTAAAATATATAACTGCATCTATAACTACAAATTGTCAAAATGACGCTTCCGGCAATTTTCCATCCAAGCGACGATATTTGAATGTTACTCGCATAATTTCAGCCTGTATGTAAATTTTCGGGGAAAAAGTTAAAAAGTATATTCATCTGCTGAAAAGATATTTTCGCAGATTCACATTTTCTTTAAAGTAAATCTATCATCACTATCTCCAATTCCATGTGAATAAATCTCTCCAGTCTTAAATAATTTTCACCACATTAAATAGCTGCACAACACCCTAATTGCCGAAAAAGCGTTGCTTGCAACACTAGTCCTTTATGGGGGACCAAACTTGGCGAAAAAAAAAGCTAAGTTTGTTTACTGGATATACTGATATTGCTGATGTGTAATGAAATAACAAAACCGGCTAACAAAAATCATGTTAAAGGAATTCTCAAGCTTTTATGTAATAGCTGCACTGGTTTTAATATATGTAGCTTTAAGGCTAGAAGTTTAAATTCCGGGAAAATTGACTACTTAAATTTCATTTTCGATGGCTTAAATATAGACTTATTATGTATTACCGAAACGTGGTTCCAAGAGTGCATTGATGACAACTCGTACGGCTTGTGCGACTACACGTTAGTGAGAAGTGATAGGACATCAAAGATGCGGGGAGGAGGCATTGCTTTCTATTTCAAAAACTATATTAAATGGAAAGAAATCAGCAGATCTGAACTTTCTCAGCAAGTAGAATACATTTTTATTGAGTTCAATAATAACAACCTTAAGTGTCTTGTCGCCTGCATATACAATCCAAGCAAAAGAAATTATATCTCAGTCATTTTTGAAAAACTGGCTGAATTCGCTATCTCTTATGAGCACATTATCGTATGTGGTGATCTAAATATAGCCCTTTTATGTTGTGATTCCTCTTCCAAAAGTATGATAGGCAACTTTCAATCGTTAGGTATTGCTACTCGCTTCGCACCCCATTGTAAACCCAATCTTTTGGATCTTTTTGGGGTTAGTGACAATGAAAATGTTAACCACTTGGATCAATTTCCTCTAGATGGAGTTTCAGATCATGAACTAATGTTTTATCATACAACCTTAATTTTAAAAATCAGAAACCAGTAAGCGAACTTCTAATAAGGACTTTAAACGAATCAATCATAGTGAGTTGAATAAGCAGGGAGCCTTGCTTGACTGGAATATGTTTGGTCTCTTACGACAGTTGACGAAAAGCTACAATATTTCAACCATCTAATTCGCCAATTATTTGAAAATTTTATGCCTGCAAGGAGGGTAAAAGTACAAAGTAGGAGGAAGCCGTGGTTCACTCATGAGATCTTGTCGTTGATTAAAGAGCGCGCTAAAGCATATAAACTTTGGAAAAGGCATTCGTGCATTGAGTTTTGGGAAAAATACAGGTTAATTAGAAATAAAGTTACGGCGTGCACTCGTGATGCTAAACGAGCTTACTTACAGTACAAACTTAACGCGAGCCTGCCGTCTAAAGTCGTGTGGAAGAATCTTAAGTCATTTGGCATTTCAGGGGAAAACAAGTTTACAAGTAATTTGGATCCAGAGATTTTAAATACGAATTTTCTCCTATCAAGCTGACCAACATCAACACCTAATCTGAACATAAAATCTCCTATTTTTATAAATGATAATGCCTTCCAATTTCAGTCTGCAACGGAGGCGGATTTGGTTGAGTGTATTTACGCCATTAAATCAAATGCTATAGGTGTTGATGGCATTAGTCTAAAATTTGTTAAAATGATTAAACCCTTTGTGATCCCGTCAGTAACTCATATAATTAACTTTTGCCTTTCCTCATCCACCTTTCCCTCACTTTGGAAAATAGCAAATGTAGTACCCGTTCCTAAAACTAAATGTCCGAACTCCCCCGAACACTTTAGACCGATAAGTATTTTACTTGCACTCTCTAAAGTGTTTGAAAAATTCTTATCACGACAAATTAACGGCCACTTAAATAAAAATAGTCTACTAAGTGATTTTCAGTCGGGATTTAGAAGCCAGCACAGTTGCTCCAAAGCAATGCTGAAAGTATTAGAAGACATACGTCCAGCCTTTGATAAAAATCAGTTAACAATATTAATATTGCTTGATTTCTCAAAAGCATTTGATACTATAGACCACTATAAGTTATTGGGAAGCTAGGTAATCTCTTTAAGTTCGGGTCGTTTTCTTTACAATTATTGGAGAGCTATTTGACAGGTAGGCTACAGCAGGTTCAATGTGGTGAAAATTATTCAAGCTTAAAGCCCGTAACATCTGGTGTGCCGCAGGGTTCCATTCTGGGTCCCATATTGTTCTGCGCATTCATAAACGATGTAGTGGAGTGTTGCCAAAGTTCATCCATTCATCTCTATGCAGATGATACTCAAATATATTTGTCAAGGCCGATTGGTCTTGTTGAAGATCTGATTGCCAGACTTAATGAAGATCTCTCTCGAATTTCCAAGTGGGAAAAAATTAATAACCTCAAGCTGAATGCATCAAAGACGAAGGCAATATCACTGTCGGCTAAACATTTTGACCTCACCGGTACTTCTCCGCTAACGCTTGATGGAACAGATGTTAAACATGAAGATAATTTAACAAACTTAGGATTCAGAATAAACTCAAGGTTAACGTGCGTTGACCACACCAAGTACTTAGTTAACAAAATTTACAACATTCTTAGAAAGCTATATCATAATACCTACTAGTTACCTCAACAGACTAAATTAAAAATCGTTAAGGCACTGGCCATTCCGCACATCTCATATGCAGAACTTATATACTGCAACCTTGACGCTGCATCACATCAGAAGTTGCAAGTTGTTTTAAACAATGCGGCACGTTTCGTATTTGAAAAAAGAAAGTATGACCATATCTCGTACTATTCTAAACAGATTCTTGGCAGTGATCTACGTTCATACTACAAGTTGCGTACGGTTGGATTTCTTCATAAGATAATTTACTCCCAAAAACCATCTTACCTCTATAAAAATATTAAACTAGGTCAGTGTCCAAGAACATTAAATCTTATTGTTCCAAAATATGAATACCTTGCCTCAGAGCGCATGTTTTTCGTTAGCACAATAAAGTTATGGAATTCTTTACCACTTGATGCTAAACGCACAAGGCATGCAAGATGTTTTAAAATGGCAGTTTTAAATTTTCTTTAATTTCCTGAACGTTTCCAATAAATAATTAATTCATCTATCACTCTATACTAAGCAAAATTAGTTTATTAGTCTATAAGTTAAAACTTAATGTATTCAGTTGAAATGTTATTACCTTAAGATGTACTACTAAAAGACTTAGTCTTACTATGTACAAAACTCTAATATAAATAAATTGAATTGAATTGAATTGAATTAACATTACAACTACAATTCCATTCCTCAGTAATTGTAATTAGGAATCAACTCTTTCAGTTCACAGCAAAGGAATCGATTATTTTCTCAATTCTTTGAAGTTATTTCAGATGGAATTGTATTTTTTGTAATTCCATTACAAGGAATTTCATATTATAATTGGAATAAATTACGTGCTAGTAATGTAATTGATGAAAGGAATTGAAAATGTAATTTTTTTCCAAGCAATTTGAAAGGAATTGAAAATGTAATTGATTTTTTCGAACTCCATTCCTCAACGTAATCAAAAAGTAATCGAAAAATTTATAAAAAAAAATGTTACTGTTGAATTGCAATAGCTTTGTTAAATTTCTTGGTTGCTAACTGCCTTGAATAAATAGCTTATACCTAAGTAGTATTACTAATTGGACTTAAGAAATATGAACCGTTAAATAACCGTTAAATTTTCCATATCTTACCGCGAACGCGCTTCGCGGCAGGTGAGACCCGTAAATGTCGAAGCAGGCATATCCCGCCCGAATACTTTCATGCTCGCCTTTCGGTGAAGAACAGTCCGGACTGTTGCAGCCTTGGGCACTGCTGTTCTCGTGGACTAATCCCTGCGTATCTATAAAAATGCACTGACTTAATTGTGTATATTATGGTACCCTTAATGCTACCCAAAATGGCGTGCCTTCTGGGGCCTTTGAAGTACTCTTACTGGTATCCACGAGCCCTGTCGGACTGGAGATCCTACCTCCTAAGAGTATTATAAACAAATTGCATTGCTATGGCTAAATTTTGATGATAGCACTGTAAGGACGCTAAAATTACACAAAAAACGCCGAGACACGTCAAACTAATTTTAAGTAGTATGTTACGGATCTGTATACCGTTTTTTTAGATAAGGTCATTAAGTTGTTGTTTTCATTTTATGTTGGCATTGCAAATGAAAAAATTCAAACTTTAACATGGAAAAAGTTCTTCATGCGCCATGTATGATTACTGTCATGTACGATATGGCGTATGAGTAACATTATTTCCTGCTAGCATTTCATACAAAAAATTATTGCACTTTCACTTAACCATTGCAAACTTGTTTATTTATCCATCGATATTCATCGGTGGTAGTGTTTTAAGCAGCAGAGCAAGCAGATATTGGCTAGTCTATACTAATACTAGCAGACCCGGCGAACTTCGTCCCGCCCAAAATTTCTTTCCTTATTCAAATATTTGGTACAAAGTTTTTAGCACAATTCACGTTCACTTTTGATTTTGTGGTCGTCAGAAAGCATATCCTCCATTGCCGTCTTAAATAACCTAACGAAAGTGTTATGTCCGTGAAGAAGTTCTTGCGGAAACAATGATCTGGCTCGATGGTGAATCGTCCCTGAAGCTGTATAGAAAAGGTGGTGGCAATTTCAAAATGAACAACATCATTGGCCCACAAAAATCCAATATACATAGACTTATTTCTGACTAAGTGTCTTACAATTGAATTTGTAGGCATTCATCAAGAATTGTCTTTATTTTGTTTAGTCGACGTAAAGCAAGGACCACAATGGTTATGGTGGTCGATTTAACGGTGGTAATTTGATTTTGATCCCTGGTGTCTCCGAATGACTTCACTTGACGATTTTTAGCAATAACTCGACTCCAGCGCCACCTTGCGGCTCTTTGTTTGAATAGTATTACCCTACCGTTACCAAAATACATACATCTTGTTTATGAGGGAAATCTGACCATAAATACGATATTTAGTTATAACTCGACTGCAGAGCCACCTGGAGAGCCATTTTTTCCCCAGAAATATTTCCCTTCTTGTTACCAATATATGTATATTTTGAATATTAGCCAGATCAGATTATAAATACGATTTTTAATAACGCGCCTCCAGCGCCACTTGGCGTTTTAAGTTGTGAACCTAAACTATACGGGGACTTTAGGACAAACATTTCATTAAAATCATTTCGGTCGTTTAGGAGGAGTTCACTCGAAAACACACGTACCGAAGAATTATATATGTATTTATAGATATGTAAAAGTTTCAGTATGTTTGGGGGCGTGGTGCCTTCCAATAGCTCCCACTTTTCTCCAAGAGTATGGGATTGATTTCAAAACCTTCATACTAAGTTCCAGGACTCTACCACAAATGCTTCCAGAAATATGCGGTGGCTATAACCAATAAAGCCTTTTGAAAAAAATCGGTACAGCCGTTCGCGAGATCACTTCTTACAGAAAGGTGGCACTTCTCTTAATATAATGGGTATAGATAATAAGTATCGATAAATAGCCAATACCCGCTTGCTTTCGGCGCCTTAAAACATTTCGAATTGTAAAACAATCATTAATTCTATTATATATAATAGATCGGTCCCTGGTCCACCTATAAGAAAAAAGTATCCTATATTTTAATCCAGGTAGTAAGCTGCCTACGCCCCAAATTTCAAACGAAACTAAACATGTTAGAAAAAAAAACGGATTCTGTATGTTAATCTAGGAAAAGGCTACCAACGTACTATATTTCAATCAAATCGGACGACAAATAAAACTTTTTCGAATAGATCGGACTCTGCTCCACTTCACGGAAAAAAGAATCATATATGCTTGTTGAGGACATGAGTCCGAATCTAATCGATTTATAATTATGTAAAGAATATCTAAAACACATTGAAATACTTACCTTATATATAATCAATACTTACCTAAATACTTACCTGAATTGAAGAATGTACTTACCTTTATAATTTGCATTTTATACTTACCCTTGTTTAACACCCTGTAAATTAAACATACCTTCATATGCGAATTCGCCTTGTACTAAATTGTTTAGTAATAAGCAAACAAAAATCCTGCGGGTCATTCGCTCGCTATCACTCGCCTCAGAAAGTGCTCCAATCAATCTTAAGTGTTAAGTGGAAAAAAAAAAATAACTGAAATAATAAAGCTAAAATACTTATATCAAAAATTCAAAATTTTAAATCTTTTAATTTCCTAAGGAAAAGGGTAAATTTTGTTAAATTAATTTCGCCTCAATGCGAAACATGGTGCCGAAACCCCTTTAAAAAAAAGAAGAACCAATTTCAAATAGAAATAAATTTATGTACAAAGTACATATGCAAGCGAAAAACACAAACAATTACACGCGAAGTCCGTTAACAATACTTAAAACGGAAAAAAGGTAGCGAGCGAAGTAGCGGCGGAAAGTTAAGTCTACGTTTTCAACTGCGTGCGCATTGTTTGAACAAATTCAAAAAAAAAAATTATAATAATAAATAAATAAAAATAGAAAATAAAATTCGGCTCGGGCAAAAATTTTAAATAATTGCGGAAAAGCATAAAGTGAATAAAAAAAATAGTTAGCTAGGTACTCAAAAAAAGAAAACTTCAAGTTTGTGTGAATCAACAAGTTTACATTGTACATACACATATAAAATACTTGCCAAACTAAGTACACGCAAAAATATAAAAAAAAACCTAAAACGGCTGAAAATCGAAGCGAAATAATACAAACATACGAAAAACAAGTTGCCAGTTTAAGAAAAAAACAAAAAGTGCACGACGACAAAACAAATTAATAATTTAAAAAAAAAAAAAGCTAGTGGTCGCAATAAACCGTTCAGCCGGAGGCGTCCATAATTGGCCGCCCAACAACAACAACAGAAGGCAAAAACATCGCAGTATTGGCGTTGCAACAACTACAATCAACAGCAAGTATATGCGATATACCGCAGGCAAGTAGCCAGCCGGCAAGCACCCAGCACAACAACAGCAAAAAGTTAAAGGCAATTAGCAGTAGAAGCCGGCAGCAACAACAGCAAGAAGGGCGCCAGCAGCCCCTTAGCAACAAGCAGCCCCATAGCAGCAACAAGTAGCCCCCACAGTAGCCACGCACGCAAATCAAAAAAAACGCCAAAGGAAGCCCCCCAACAACAATCAACANGAAATGTCAAAGCATACTGAGCATCTTTCTCTTTGACACCATGTCTGAAATCCCACGTGATCTGTCAAATACTAATGCATGAAAATCCTAACCTCAAAAAAATCACCCGTTACAAAGAAACGGAATGCCAAAGTAAGTGCATCATTTACTTACTCAGCTATAAAAAGTTTAGCGGATTTCCCCAAAACCGTGTATGAAAACTTCCCCTCTTCATACACCGTACACCAAATAACGCTCTATATAAATACATATATTTTTTGCGAACATTCCCGCGCAGTTTATATAACCTCACAACCAAAAAAAAAAAAAAAATCCGCCCCATACATAAAAAAACAAAAAAAAAAAACACAATCCGCTAAGTATAAATACATATTCATACGTATATAACCCCTATACATATGTATATCTCTCTCCACGTATATATATGAAACTGGTCCCAAGGCCATTCCAAAAAGCCCACTCGCGCCTAAAATTACAGTTGGCCAATTTAGCACTGGGCACATAACCAAAACCACCGCTACTCTTCCCTAACCCGTGCATATACATACGGACATATATGTACATAAATACGCCGCTCCAACTCCAAAGTGATTTCTCTCCTTTCTGCTAATCCCACTCATTCGCTGTTCGCAATAGCAAAGCAATGCTAGTTGGCGACATATGTACATACACACATACGTACATAAGCTGAGATACATAGCGACAGTAGTAAACACAATTGTCAGCGTGGTATATACACACGCACATACTCGTTTGNATAAATACGCCGCTCCAACTCCAAAGTGATTTCTCTCCTTTCTGCTAATCCCACTCATTCGCTGTTCGCAATAGCAAAGCAATGCTAGTTGGCGACATATGTACATACACACATACGTACATAAGCTGAGATACATAGCGACAGTAGTAAACACAATTGTCAGCGTGGTATATACACACGCACATACCCGTTTGTCCCAAACAAAGAAAAAGCGAACTGTTACTGGACTCAGACGCGCTGAGACAGTAGAGTGTGTAACAAATTTTAGCACCCATCCCAAATAAGTCTGCTACACTAATATACGCACGAAAGCAACAAATAAAATAAAACTTTAATTAATTATCAACATATAAAAACAAATAATTAAAATAAACTCTCGCTATAGAAATTTCCCACTGAATACTCAAAAACTCAAGNTCGGGCATCATCAACGGCCTCTCAATCGTTCAACTTCCGGAACAAAACTCAATCGTTCCATACTGAACAAAAAAAGCCAGCCTCATGCAAATTATGCAATTGTAATCACTCCATGATGAGTTGCGTAAAATTCAAAGAACTATCCGTTTATGATCGGAATAAGTTCGTTAAAGAAAACAATTATTGTAAAAATTGTTTGGCATACTCGCATTCAGAGAGAGATTGTAAAAGTAACTTCACTTGCGTGTATTGCCAAAAGCGACACCACTCTCTCCTTCATTTTCCAGCGAAATCCCAAACGCCAAACAACAAAAACCCCACTAAAAACTACGTCACATCTCACGTGACCATTGACAATGAAATGTCATGTACCTCTACCCAAGCCGCCGCAGAAAATGCATCTCAAAGCAACAATGATAAGGTGCTCTCACATTTCTCAAGCAGTAGAGACAGAACCTTACTCCCTACAGCAAATATCCCTATCTTCCACAAAGGAGAAACAGTTCAAATTCGTGCTCTCATAGACCAAGGATCCCAAAAGACTTTTGTAACCTCTCGTGTACAAAAGCTTCTTGGTCTACCCACAACCAAAACAAACTATGAAATATTAGGAATGGGCTGACGAACAGTTCAGAATGCGAACAAAATTTGCTCACTCACAATATGTTCTCCAGATCTCAAAATAAAAATCGCAACTCACGCAATAATAATCCCCCAATTGACGCACTTTTTACCATCATTCAAGGTGACATACGTTGATCTCCAAGAATACGCCTCACTTCTTCTAGCCGACCCTAACTGCTTCGCACCTGCCAGGATAGACATGGTGATTGGTAGCGACATTCTCCCCAAAATACTAATTCCAGGTCTTAAAACCAACGTTGGCGGAAGCTTAATAGCCCAAAACTCCATCTTTGGGTGGATATTAAGCGGCCCAGTTGCGGAACAAATCTCAACATTTTCCACCCAGGTAGTTGAAGGCTCAGCAGATTCCCTAGGTGATCTACTCAAAAGATTTTGGGAACAAGAGGAGGTTCCATCGGCTCCCACTCACACAGACGATGATGAATTTTGCGAGGAGCTCTACAAAAATACCACCTATCGGAGAGAAGACGGCCGCTACGTAGTAAAACTCCCATTCAAGTCAACATTTCCCGACTCAACCGCACTAGGGCACTCCAGACCCGCAGCTCAGCAGCAATACCTCAGCATCGAGCGGAGCATCGAGAAGAAAGCGGAACTCCAAACCACATATTCAAAGGTCCTCGAAGAATACTTGACTCTAGACCACATGGAGCCCACAAAGTCACGCGAAATCATACGTGATGGTAATTATTTCTCATTTTACCTGCCACATCACGCTGTGATTAAACCTGATAGTAAAACTACTAAAGTCCGAGTAGTTTTTAATGCGTCAAAACTCTCTCACTCTGGCCTCTCACTTAATGACGTACTGCACACAGGTCCCGTTCTCCAAAATGACCTAATGCTTATAATTCTCAAATGGAGGTTATATAAGTATGTGTTCAATGGCGACATTGAAAAAATGTATCGCCAGATATACGTCCACAAGGAAGACCAGGATTTCCAGCGAATCCTATTCCGCAGATCCCCCGAAAGACCGATAGAAGACGTTAAACTAAAACAGTTACATTTGGCGTTAACTGTGCTCCCTATTTGGCCATAAGAACACTCCATCAATTGGCCCAAGACACACAACAAACATCCCCAAGAAGCACAGCAATTTTAGTCAACGAGACTTATGTTGACGACATTCTCTCAGTCGGGCACGAANAAGGAAGACCAGGATTTCCAGCGAATCCTATTCCGCAGATCCCCCGAAAGACCGATAGAAGACGTTAAACTAAAACAGTTACATTTGGCGTTAACTGTGCTCCCTATTTGGCCATAAGAACACTCCATCAATTGGCCCAAGACACACAACAAACATCCCCAAGAAGCACAGCAATTTTAGTCAACGAGACTTATGTTGACGACATTCTCTCAGTCGGGCACGAACTGGACTCAGCCAGGGAATCGATATCTCAAATTATCGATGTCCTAAAATCAGCAGGATTCCCCTTGAAAAAGATCACGGCAAATCACAA
>NW_016157971.1:92561-93327 GCF_001687245.7 Rhagoletis zephyria
CAGCCGTAAGCACCGATCTCTTACACCGCTTCTCCTCCTACTCAAGAGCTCTCCGAGTGGTAGCATTCATGTTACGGTTTGTAAACAAAGCCAAACGGTTGCATGTCCCACAAACCATCACTCTAACGCATGCAGAAATAAATCAGGCGAAATTGCTTCTCATTCGGAATGCTCAACACAAATATTACGGAGAAACGGTGACAACCTTGGAAGCGAAAAACCCAATCAGCAAAAAAGACCCATTGCTCACCCTTAACCCATTTTTGGATAAGTCAGGCCTGCTGCGCGTTAACGGACGTCTCACTTACGCCGCCCTCAGTTATAATGAGCGGCACCCCATTATTATACCAGATAACTCAAAGCTATGTTCTCTCCTTCTCGCTTTCCTCCACTCAACACTACTCCACGCCGAAAAGCAGCTGATGATCCGCATGGTCCAGCAGGAATACTACATCCCTCGCCTCAAGCAGAAGATCAAGACATGCATCTTTCACTGCAAGACATGTACCATCTACAAACAAAATATGAAGTCGCAAATGATGGCCGCGTTACCCCCAGAACGCTCTACACACTCGCTCCCATTCCAAACCAATGGCGTGGATTTTGCTGGTCCGTTCCTAGTAAAAGCCTCGACTCTTCGTCGAGCATCTCACTCCAAAGTATACGTCTGTGTTTTCGTATGTTTCTCCACAAAAGCTATACATCTCGAACTTTGCTCTGATTTAACAACAGAAGCTTTTAAGGCAGCATTCACACGATTCATCGG
>NW_016157971.1:96513-153997 GCF_001687245.7 Rhagoletis zephyria
TAAAAACCGAAATAAAGCATACATGCACAGTTTCGGTAGAAACCGAAATAATGTCTAAATGCACAGTTTCCATATGCGCAATTTCGGTGCCCCTCAGAAAGTGCTCCAATCAATCTTAAGTGTTAAGTGGAAAAAAAATACCTGAAATAATAAAGCTAAAATACATATATCAAAAATTCAAAATTTTAAATCTTTTAATTTCCTAAGGAAAAGGGTATATTTTGTTAAATTAATTTCGCCCCAATGCGAAACAATGCTAATCTAAGAAAAAAGCTACCTACGTACCAAATTTTAAGCAAATCGGACCATAAATACGATTTCTTCGATTGGATCGGTTCCTAGTCCAATTCCCGGAAAAAGGATCCTATATGCTAATCTAGGAAAAAAGCTACCTACGCACCAAATTTTAAGCAAATCGGACCATAACACGATTTTTTCGAATAGAATCCACTTCCCGGAAAAAAGGATCCTATATGCTAATCTAGGAAAAAAGCTACCTACGTCCCAAATTTTAAGCAAATCGGACCATGAATACGATTTTTTTGGAATAGATCGGTCCCTGGTCCACTTCTCGAAAAAATGATCTCATATGCTAATCCAGGCAATAAGCTACCTACGTACCGAATTTTGAGCAAATCTGACCATAAAAACGATTTTTTCGGATAGATAGGTCCCTGGTCCACTTCCTGGGAAAAAAGGATCCTATATGATAATCTAAGAAAAAAGCTACCTACGTACCAAATTTTAAGCAAATCGGATCATAAATACGATTTTTTCGAATAGATCGGGCCCTGGTATACTTCTCGGAAAAAAGGATCGTATATGCTAATCCAGGCAAAAAGCTACCTACATATCGAATTTTAAGCAAATCGGACCATAATAAGACTTTTTCCAATAGATCGGTCCCTGGTCCAACTACCGGAAAAAAGTGGTGAGCAAGGCCGAGGCCGAAAAGAGCCACATGCAAATTCTAAATTCTACAAAGAGCCAAAAAAAAGCAACAAAAATTAAAGACATTACATTTATTATTATTCTAATGCACGTACGATAGATATTAAAGAAAATTCAAAAGATCCCTGGCCAAATTTTCAAAATCTGGTTTTACGTCAGTTAAAGCCGTTCGTAACAGTCTGGTTAAATGTTGGTTAATCAATTGTGAACGGTAATTTGACTTTACGAATTTCATTGTAGACTACAACTCACAGTTATACGTTGTACCAAAAATTTAAAATATACGGCACGCAGCTGTTTTCAACAGCAGATATTTTTAATCTGGTACATGTTGCCGGAATTCAAGCAGTGGCAATGCTTTATGTTGCATTTCCAGTGTCTTATCTTTTTTTCATTCTAAAAACACCAACTCTTTTTCGCTTTTCTTAAAAAGGAGTATTTCGGATATTGTAAATTCATCCTAAATTATGTTACATAGAAAACGGTTTGTGAAGTATGCAAACGTACATTTAAATAATTTCAAATCGGCAAATCTTTTTTCAAAATCTGCTGTAAATCATGTAGTTTTGCGGCATAGGGGTATAATTTATCCTCTATGACATGTGCAATATTTTTTTCTAGCCTTGGAAAATGATGAAATATTCTTTTTTGAGATCATGTATAAAAAGACGTAGTTTAGCTTCAAAACTTAAAATAATTTGCGACAAATTAAAAGCATTTTTTTTCTCCTTGTAGAAACGAATTCAAGTTTTGCAAATGTTCCATCCAGCCCTGGCAGATGTACAGCTTTTTCCGTATGGTACGGATTTGCAGGGCTGAAAATGGTTGTACGAATTCAACGTACGGATTTTTAGCTTTCCGTCAAGATGTACGGATATTTGTACGGATTTTCGAAGCGTCTTTTTCATATTGTAAAAATTTTCCTTCTTTATACATATCTCTAGGGTTCTTATAGTTCCTGAACCTTCCATTTTTTTTGACTATTTATTCACCCGATTTTAAAAATCAAACATGAGAAGAGATTTATAGGCCTTTAAAATTATGTATATCAATCTAGTGGTAGACTTCGATTGTTGGGAAGTTTTGTTGCGTAAAATCTAAAGAAACCCCCAATTTTCTTTATTCCCACTTTAACCATCGCTTCAAACATTATACTGTTACTCGGTAGGGTCGAAAATCTACCTGAAAAGTTTTGTTGCATGTATGTACATAAACTAAGAAACCACTGCTTCTTAAAAAGTTCTAGTCAGAAAAATAATAAAGTTGTCTGCGAAGCAATCAATAAATAGGACTAGTGGAAATATGTGCTGTTTTACTTGATGTTATTAAAAGTCCGATTCCTGTGTTCATCTAAGTACAAACGATTAATTTTTATTTTTTCTCGCCAAACAAATTTGAGCTTACGGATTTTTCACCCACCACTTTTTGTCCGTGTGCGGATTTTATACTCTAAACGTCTGGCAACCCTGGTTCCATCATATCGGTAAAGAACATTAAGTCAGAGAGCCAATTTTCATTCTCCAATAGCGGGCAATGTTCCGATCTCAATTTGCGTATGTGTATATAAAAATAATAAAACAAAGTAAGTGCGCCTGGACCACACTGGAGAAGTGAAACTTACGTTACATATTTAGTCTCATAACCAATATACAAATGTCCATACATACATCTGCTTTTGCTTAGGGTTATTTTTTTCCATCTATATGTATATGTATCCCTACATCTACCCTGTTTTTTCTAATTACATTTATTTTATTCCGTTTTCATTTATCTTCTTTTTTATCTTTGTCGATAACAAAATCGATAGTAACATCAATCAAAATATCGACAACAAAACCGATAAAAATGTCGATACCAAATTCGATAAAAATATCGATAGAAAAATCGATAACAAAATCGATAGTAACATCAATCAAAATATCGACAACAAAACCGATAAAAATGTCGATACCAAATTCGATAAAAATATCGATAGAAAAATCGATAACAAAATCGATAGTAACATCAATCAAAATATCGACAACAAAACCGATAAAAATGTCGATACCAAATTCGATAAAAATATCGATAGAAAAATCGATAACAAAATCGATAGTAAAATTGATAACAAAAACGATAGCAAAATCGATAAAAATATCTATAAGATCACCTATAACAAAATCGATAAAAATATCGATAGCAAAATCGATAACAAAATCGATAAATATCGATAACGAAATCGATAAATATCGACGACAAAATCGATAAATATCGATAACAAAATCGATAAATATCGATAACTATACATATAGATATCGATAACAAAATCGATAAATATCGATAAGAAAATCGACAAATATCGACAAAAAAGTCTATAAATATCAATGGAAAAATCAGTAAATATCGGTAACAAAATCGTCTAATATCGATAACAAAATCGACTAATATCAATAAGAAAATCGATAAAAAATATCGCTAACAAAATAGTTAAAAATATCGATTACAAAATCCCGAAAATATCGATAGCAAAATTGATAACAATACCGATAAAAATTTCGATTATTTTATCGATGTCTGAAGAATCCCGAAAATCTCTAAAATCCCAAAATAGTTCCCAGATTGAGTCTCTGTGTCTCTCTCTATATCCTTTCCTCTTTAATTACCTTTATTTTAATCTTTTATTACTTTTATTTATTATTTACTTTTATCGGTATCCTCATCCTCATCTTTGTTTTTACTTTTATGTTTCTCATTTTCTTCATCAATATANTGTCTCTCTCTATATCCTTTCCTCTTTAATTACCTTTATTTTAATCTTTTATTACTTTTATTTATTATTTACTTTTATCGGTATCCTCATCCTCATCTTTGTTTTTACTTTTATGTTTCTCATTTTCTTCATCAATATAATATAAGTAAAGTGTTTAAATTTACCTTGGTCTTCGTTTTTACCTTTATCTTTACACATCTTTGTTTTTGTTTTTTTTTGTTTTTATTTTTACCTTTGCCTTTAGAANAAAAAAAAAAAATAACAAAAACAAATAACAGCCAAAATGTTCGTTAATGATTCCGGTATTATACCGAACAATTAAAAAAAAATTCAAATCAGTTCAGGTGTTCTCGAGTTTTGAGGCCTCGTACAAACGAACACAACTTTTTATATATCGTCACTGAAATGCAAAAAGTCGCAACTTATAAAAAATTCAAAATTAATTTTTTGATTGCTATGATGGATTTCATCAAATTACAGTGGGAAGTTGTTTATCGTTTTATGAAAATAAATAAATAAAATTAGTCACGACTTTTTCCATTTCAGTGGCGATGTTGTTACGTTATTTTGCATTTCAGGTGACGATATACTCTTTATACATAGATGTCCAATGTGTGCTTGCGATTTTAATCTTTGACCACAACAAAAATTACATTTTACATTCGTGGATGAACTTTGAGTTTCTCNTTTCAGTGGCGATGTTGTTACGTTATTTTGCATTTCAGGTGACGATATACTCTTTATACATANCTTTATCTATGTACGTACTCACCTTTACTTTCATTCTTGTGTTGGTATTTCTAAGTGTATATGCATACACACAAGAAGTACTTAATTCAGCCCCAACCATTTCNTACTTTTACAATTCCTTTGAGTAATTGAAAAAACTAAAGTACTCTTCCAATTCCAGGTAATGGAATTAANATTTCCGTTGCATCATTTCCGTGTGCAATTTCCGCTGAATTTGCCAAGTTACTCCCAACCAACCAACCGCCGCTAAAGAAGTTTCAGTTCAGTAAAAAAAAATAAAAACAACACAATGTAAAATAATGTCTAGTAAAGAAATACATATGTGTTTTAAAAGTAAAAAGAGCCAAAATGCNAATTACAGTTCCTTGTAATTTGTAATTGGAAGTAATTTAATTCCTAAAGGAATCATTACGACCCAGCTCTGCTTCGGCCAGATAATTTTGGTAGGGTTGAAATCTGCACAAAAAATTCTATCGAGTCACAGTTTTGGTTTTTTCATAGCTCGATTGTTGATATTGTACACTTATGTGCATGGAAAAACCTCGCACTGCTATTTCTGATAAAATCCTGCAGTACGGGAACAGGCTAACTGTCGGCAAGTTGGTTGTAGGTTTGGATTATCAAAGGCACAAACCAAATTCGGTCAAAGAAAAGGGTTGCATTCGCTTTAACTCCAAAAGTGGTGTTTGAGGCGAGTTAAACGTAGGGTTGCCAGATTTTTTTTGCACGAAATCAGTTCTTTAGACTTTTTCATGCTATAAAAATCAGTACTTTTCAGCACACTTTTATTCAAAGCAAAATTATGAATGTAAGTAACAGAAAATACTTTAAATGCTAGAATTATTGTTTTTAACAATATTTTGTTATGTAAAAAAAAATAAATAAATAGCCAAAGAATTCTTTACATTTCAGTTTTAAATTACTTTTAATTCTGAGTTCACTTTCCACAATTTTTATTAGAAGTCAGCTTCTCTCTTTGCTAGTGATATGCTGAGTCAATACTTTTAAGTATTGATCGATATTTGGTACCGATTTAAAAAGTATCCAATACTCTCGATACCCGGTACCAAAATATTTAGGTTTCGCATAAAAGCGCACATAGGCCAAAAATATGGAAAGAACGGTTCAGGGGAGACTCGCCTATCAAAACCCGAATATAGGAGCCAATAGAGCTTTTAATACTGATTCAAATGAAATATGTATACATATTTGTCGGTTCGAGGCCATAATGCAGAGAAACTCTTACTTGTTTGAAGCATTTTTGTTCCAGATGAAGCGGACGATATCATTTTTGTAGGCCTAGAAGCAGATTCTGTAACCAGTTAGCGACAATTTTCGAATCGGTATCGGTTTTGTTGACGTATGATATGAATTTTTTTTACGTCACTTGAAATGCATATAATGGGGAAGGTTTAATGTAAAGAATCGGTATCGGGTACCGAAAAGGAAGTATTGTATACCGTATTTTTTTTTTAAGTATTGGGTACCGATAATTCAGCATATTACTACTCTTTGCGCCAGGAAGCAATTTTTATACATACATACTTAGAATCAGTGATGGAAAAGTAGGTACTTTGATTCCTAGAGGCACTTTTGGCACAATTCATCCTGTTTTGGCACAATCATAAAATGCATAAATTTTGAGTAAAATGCCACCATATAAAAAAAAATCACATACCACATTGTAGATTAAAAATACAAAAAGTGAAAATTAAATGCACTAAAAAATTAAAATAAGGGCCTTGAGAAATATTTACAAACCGCTGAAAAACCGCAGTACGAAAAATATGTTTGCGCAACAACAAGCTTTTAATTCAGAATTTTTTTAAAGATTCTAAGTTTGCAGTTTTATAGTACATTAAATAAAAGTGCAAGTTTCTGCAATAACCCTATGAGTTTTGTTATTTTTTTTCTGACGGTGCCATACATTTTCATCCATTAAACAATTTTCAAACACACTTTACAGTAAAACCCGATTAAGTACCGCACGAAAAATATCAGCTTTTTAAGGTACTTAGGCGGGTTGGGTACTTAAAAGAACCCGCTTAAGTACCTCGATGCGGGTACTTAACTTACTTTTACTTTTTGTTAAATTAAATAAATATGTGAATCCTTGAATAAAACATAAACATTTAATGAAGTATACGTATTTATTTAAGATTTTTCAATTAAAATACAGTTCATTCCTTAACAAATACCCTGTAAACCTAAGCTTAAGATTTTATAGAACACTTAAAGAAAAAAATTCATGAAAATTTAAACGTTTTTTTCTCAGATGTGTTTTTTGAGTATATAGCTTTATAGCCCATTCAATTTTAGTGGAATAATGTGCAAGTTTCAAGTGGCTAAAAATTACCGGCGATTTTTTATAATTTTTTGCCGAAGGTGTGTAACCACTGCCACTGAGATTCAAAAATGGGGTACGAAAAATTGAGGTACTTAGGCGGGTTGGGTAAGCGGGGAGGTACTTAAGAGAGGGATTTTCTTCAGATTACATTCACATTGCCCAAAAATGTTGGAATGTTGGTTACTTAAGCGGGTTAGGTATTTAAGCGGGGGTACTTAAGCGGGTTTCAATGTAAAAATTCTGAATTCAAAGTTTGTTTTTGCGAAAACCTGTTGAATTTTTATAATTTTTGTACAAAGTTTGTAATGCCGAGTTTTGTACATACATTGTGTTTATTAAATTATGAATAAGACTTTTATATAAAATCAATCGAAAAATAATCAATGAACAGAATAGGCGAAACTGGTCAAAATGCCTCACTGCCATTATTTCGCATATAGGTGCATACATATAGTATGTGTACGGTGACCATCCGTCCTTTATTTTAAAGGACAGTCCTTTATTTTAACCCCCTGTCCTTTATAATTTTTTTCAAAATAAAGGACGCCTTTTGTCCTTTATTTCTTAAACTGTCCTTTAAATTGGCTCCGCATGTTTCAGAGGTAAATTTTTAAACGCAGAATATGAAAAATAAAAATTTCCCTTATAAAATATAATGAAAACTTTCGCCAGCTTCTTTCGCACCCCACTTAAGGGTTTTTTATTGAATCGGTAATCTTTGAACAATCTATAAAGCACAGGGAAAGTTGTGCCCAGGATCGTGTTGCACGCTGAGTTTCCAGTTCCACTGAAATAGAATAATAAACCCCCTGCTGCACAGTGGTTCAAACCTGGCATTCATTCACCTCATTTTTCGCTTCATTTGATTATTTATTTTTTATGAAAGCTTACAATATTTGCAAAAGACCAGTTGAACCTGATTTCTGAATTTTAATTTGATTATGTTAAATTTTTAGTGCAAAATGTAAAAAAGCAGCAGTTTGAAGAAAATATATTCTCCTGTTCCAGTTAATAAATATTACATAACAAAGGCTAGTTGAAAACAATTGTATGGTTCTCCCAAAACAAAAAAAAATAAACGAAAAAATTTTGAAATGTTATAAAAAATGTTCACCAAAATAAATAGTTTTTAAGTTTTTAGTAAAAATTGGAGGAAAAATGAAGGCTCCAGTGGATTATGAACATTGAATTCCAATTTTGAACCACTGTGTGCTGGCTTCGTCGTACAGTATGAATTATGGTAAACGCATTTTGGTAGCAAAGGATGGCGAAGTCCTTGAAAAAGATTTGGCTGCATTTTTCGCTACAGCAGGGGAACTTATACAATTAAATAATATAATTAACTGGTAAATATTTGACTTAAATTACGATATGGGCAAGGTACTTTTATCATACAAGTTGTATGTACGTATTTCCAAATCATTTTGAAAAAAATGTCCTTTATTTTACGTTGGTTAATATGGTCACCGTAAGTATGTGTGCAAAAATGTCATAATATTTCCCTTCCGTAATTGGAATTCTGTGTAATTTGACTATGAATTTATGTATATGTCTAAGGAATGATTCATATAAGTGATTTACTGTAATAATTTAGTTAATTAATAATTATTATATTACTTCAGTGTATTTTAAAAATATCATTTCTAAAAATATATTGTTCTTAAAATGCCTTAAAAAATTTAATTTTGTGGCACTTTCATCTTCGTTTCGGAACTATTTTTGAAGACCATTTGGCACATTTTGAAATTTTGAAATTCCATCCCTGCTAAGGATCCCCTCAGGTTGCTTCGTTCGAGTGTAGTATTGAAAAAAACAAAATTAAATATTATTTCAAACTGTGGAGACATACCACATACCATAAGACTTCATCCATATTTACTCATGGCATAAATTACTAATAGCTCTAGGCTAATAGCTCAGTTATGCATACAGTGAACCCCGCTGTACTGTACTGATAAAATCAGTGCGTCTGGCAACCGTAGGTAAACGAAAATTATTTGTATGGCAAACTCCGACCGTTTAACTCCAAAATGGCCCATAAACTCGAGTTAATGGCTCAACGTGAAAATAGTATTAGAGTTGACTTGACTTGACTTAAAAAAACAACTTCATTTAGAAACTTGGAGAACTATAGATTTTGTATATCTAATGTCGAATTTCCACTAAGCATTGAAATGACAAAAATTATATGCCATTAAAAAAATGCCATGTGGAAATGAACTTAATGACAATTTGTTTCACGTAATGACACGAATATGTTTTAATGCCCAGCTTTGTCATTTTTGCCATTTAATGCCTAGTGCATGGATGCTGGATGCATAAGTTGAATTTCGAAGTGCAAAGAGAGCCATGTGATAATTATGCTGCCATTTAGTTTTTTAATAAAATCCCTACAAATAAGCCACGCAAATACAATTTTTTGTATAAATGTATTTCATTTGGCAATTGAAAAACCAACTTTCAAATAAAGACAGAAAATTAAATAAAAACAGCCACAATTTGATACGCGTAAATACATTAATTTTAATAGTAATTTTGTTTAAATTTTGGTGTAAAAACAAATTAAACGTTTACAATGTTACGTGTACAAATATATTGCTGAGAATCAAAACAAAGAGAAAGGGTAATAGGTGGCACGCTGAGTAATTGCGTCTAAGTTTCTAGGTAAATCAAGTCAAGTCTAAGTCTTGCATAACCCAGTTTTAAGAATCCGTAAGTATAACGTTTCCATCAGTGCCAGATTTTGAGAAAAGCGAGGTAAAAGTGTCGAAAAATTGAATTTTTTCCAATATTTAAGAAGCTATAACAAAGAAACAAAGGTGACAGAACCTTGCACTTTGGCTTAAATTAAAGCTAGAAATCCTGACTACTACCTCTAAAAATACCATCCCTGCACCTTGACCTGATAATCACTTATAGAAAATCGCGTTTTTGCAGTATTTGAGAAGCTGCAGCAAAGTAACAAAAGGTGATAGACCATTCTACTTGCGCTTAAGTTAAAGCAGAACTCTCGACCTCTATCTCTGAAAATACCATCCCTGCACCTTGACCTGATAGGCGCTTATAATCATGTATTAAACAATACAAATACTGGAAAGTTGTGCGCTATTGAAAACAAATGAAAAAAATCAAAATCAGGTTTTTCTGTTCAATAAATGACTATAAGTGACCATCAGATCACGGTGCAGGATGGTATTTTCAGGGATTGTAGTCGAAAGCTCAAGCCTTAATTTAAGCCTAAGTGGAAGGTTCTATCCCCTTTTCTTTAATTGCGGTAGGTACTCAAACTTCCCCAAAATCAGTTTTTCCTCTTCATTAAATGACAATAAGTGAACATCAGGTCAAGGTGCAGGGATGGTATTTTCAAGCTTTCGTTTAAGCCTAAGTGAAAGGTTCGAAAGGTGTTTTCTAGAGCTTCTCAAATATTGCAAAAAACGCGATTTTTTGACACTTTGACCTCATTTTTCTCTAAATCTGGAACTGATGGATACTTTGTTCTTAAGGATACTTAATCAGCACTAAAAAGCCTAACAAAAACAGCTTTAACATTTGCTAAACCAAAATTTTTTTCCATTTTTATTGGCCTGTATAATTTAGTAATTCAAGTGCGTTCTGAAATATTAGCTTCAAAAGATGTGTCCAATAAATGTCAAATGCTGTTCGCACTAAGCCAATCAAACGAAGTTCATGTACACAAAATATTATGTCGGCAAGTGTGGTTTTGTGCGAATGCCTTTAACCGTGTGCCAGTGTAGCTTTTGCCTATCTTTTGATTCCAAAAAAAAAAGAAAAAACATTTCAATCATTTCATAAGTCTAGGACCAGTTGAGTTCGAAGGACATTTGGAGGTTTAAGAAGGCACTTCCGAGAAAAAAAATTTCAAGCAAAAGTTACGTATTTTTATCCTCGGAATCAGAATCTGTAGTAAACACATGTACATATGTCTAATTTAAAAAAAATGGACTCCCGGTCAGTCTAACGCACTTGCGATTAAAACCGGAAGTCGGTCTACCATCAATCTGGTAGGTAAAATTTTAGCGTTCTTCAATAAAAAACATTTCCCTGCATTTTATAGGGGGTGGACGGGTGGTCTAGGACACCCTGTATATTTTCATTTCTTACATTGTCAAAAGTTATATAAATATGTATCGATTCTTTAAATCCCATAGTTATCAGGCAGGGACCGAAAATAACCGTTGTTTTTTTTGCGAGTTAAACTTGGCCAAATATTTTTTACTCCGAAACCGCTTATCCAAATTAAAAGTTTGGTATCAAATGAAAGAGGACTAAAATAGCTTTAAGCCTGAAATGTCTAAACGAGGAAAGCCACCTATTGAAAAATATTTCAATAAAAAAATTGTCATATTATTACCACAGAACAAACCTTGGATTAGGTATATGAATTTCTTTTATATTAAATAATTAAAAAAACAAATCCAAATAGAGGTGGTAACCTTCGTTCTTTATTTGTTTAAAAGCTATTTCACTCCTCTTTCATATGATACCAAATTTGTTTAATTTGGATAAGCGGTTTGTTTGTTATCCGGAAAGGAGTTTTATTTCGAAACGAAAAATATTTCGCCAAGTTTTACTCCTAAAAAAACTGTTATTTTCGGTCCCTGATATCCGGTATAGATACTTTATTTCGATAGTACTCCCTGGGTTCGTTTCATCCTTGTGTTGAACGGCTGTATTAAAGGTTTTGTTTATGGAGGATTAACTGATTGAAAACAATACAGTTTTATTAGCCGTAATCGATTCGCCACTTCTCTGCTCGCTAACTGTTGGCGAATCGATGACGGCTATGATTTTACAACACTCTCGCTTAATATAAAATAAACTGGAAACCTGTTTCATTCTATGGGCTTATCGAACAGTCCTATTTGCATATAAATTTGAAAGTACTTTGTCTAATTTTAGCTCAATTTGGGCCCTGGTCATTTGGACCGCAACATGGATTCGCACGACTTACAAGATGGAATTTGGAAAGGCCACCAGAACGTTTACAAAATGGAGATGTAGAAGCTATATTCTCTTTGATGGACAATGAATTCACACGATCTATGTGGAATTATCAGTAAGAGTTAAAATTCAGTAAGAAATTAAGCTTAAGAAATACTTCATTAACTGAAAAAGGTTTATTTATGTACATTAGGGTGGTCATTGAAATCAAATGAGCGATTTTTTTTAGTCTCACCCCTTCACTCGGTAAACCACGGTCACAGATATCAAAGTTCAGATTCCTCTATAGAGACTAAACAAATTAAAACTAATTTTTTGCCAACTCATACCTTAAATCGATACTACCGTAGTCGAAGATATCACATATAAACGTTGGTCTCGATTGGAGTCGGTTAAGACGTGTCGCAATGGTGTCCAAGGCTAGATGCTCCATGGAAACTCAAAAAACTAAAAAAAACTTTTCATTTAATACCCAAAATCGATACTACTAAAGTCAAAGATATCACATAAAAATTCTGATCCCGATTGGAGTCGGTTACGACGTCTTGATATGGTAATCTGAATTTTGACCCCTGTGCGCCACGCCCTAACCGAGTCCAATCGGGGCCAAGATTTATATGTGATATCTTCGACTATAGTAGTATTGACGTAGGGGTTGAGGCTTAGGAAATGTGATGTAAAAATTGGCTTCCTACATTTAAGGACCATGTTTCCTTGAAGGAATGTTCTAATCGAATTTGTAGACATATCGATGATCCTATGCAATAACGACACAATCCAAATTCAAAATATTAAAACTCTTGCTACTGTTAAGAGTTTCATATCTCTAATATTTGTCTAATCTATGTATAATCCTTGCTACTTACTTAAGGGATCCTTTAGTAAGAACAAGAGGTAGATTAGACAAGGATTAGAGATTTAAGACACTTAACAGTAGTAAGATTTTTAATTTTTTGAATTTTGGATTGTGTCGTTATTGCAGAGGACCATCGATATGTATTTATTTACTATGAAAATATTTCAGAAATGAAAAAAAATAATTATTAGTATCATGGTTGCCAAAATTGGTGAATTTCGACCAAAATTGCTAACTTTTAAACTATTTGGTAACTTGGTTACTTTTGCAACCAAACATCTATTTGCATTACTAGAAAGAAATGAATTATTTTTAATATTTTATTGAGCTTTGTACCACGATTGTTTATTGGGAGGAATTGAAAAAGCAACAAAGTCTAAGCGGTAGAAGTTATAGCAGCTATTTCGGAGATCACCACATCGAACCTGCGTATTCGATGTTCAAAGTCAGAAGCGTTAACCACTGAGCTATGTACATCCCGTAAACTCTTGTTGCTAATTCATTTTCCTTATTCAATCAACTACTATCAAGTGCAGCTGATCTGCCGCTATTTGAACTCGACAGCTTGGTTGTTGTTGTCAATTCTATACATCCATTTGCTTATTTGCTTTTTTGTATAGTTTCAGGCAGGCACTTCCTAAACTATATATTTGTCATTGTTATTGTGGCCTATTAAAATTTTCTTTTTAATATTTTTATTGAGCTTTGTACCACGACTGTTTATTAGGAAAAATTGAAAAAGAAACAAAGTCTAAGTGGTAGAAGTTATAGCAGCTATTTCGGAGATCACCACATCTCCTCACCAGACTTGTTTTTTCTAGACTTCAGCAGGAATCGAACCTGCTGTACCGTCGTACAGGTATCGTAATTTTAGACGCTTTTAATCTTTGCCGGCCACTTAATATCGCAACAACTGTAAGTAGTTGACTGTCTCTTCTCGTTTTTCTCATATTCTCCCTTTTTTCATCTTTATATGTACCTCTTTAGCGCCACCTTATTGTGAGTGACGATAATTGGGTATTTATAAACTTTATTGAAACCACTTTTCAAAAAGATAAAAAGAAAATACCTAAATTGCAATTTATTACCCGAGGTATATTTTAGACGCTTATTTACCTTTATTTCCCGCAAAAATGCTTCTATTAAGACCCCATTTCGAGTTATGTTACTATTTTTATGGTATACCATAAACTCCCTAGCTCTGATCTACAAAAAGTAAAATAGACAGGGATGATCAAGAAAGCACTTGTTGATCACGAGAAAGAGGCTTGAACATTTCCGTTTTCCGAGGATCGTTCTTTTGGATTGAAGCCAGCGAAAGGTGCAGACGTGTGCATAAAAGTATCTATTTATTTTAAACTTCAAAAAGAAATCCGGTTCTAAGAAAATTAGTTTCGCGTAAGGTAGCGAAATCCTTAATTTTCGGCGACATCATCCAGATCCACTGAAGCATTTGGGCAAAAGTAATGCCTTCCCCCCACATCCAAAATGGAAGTTATATGCGGATGAGAGGCTGCAGTAACACGCGGATCAATCAATAAAAAATTCAACCCTATATTCGGAATAGAGGCTACAATCAACCGGCATATATATATGTATTCTACCAAAACGAATCAGGCAACAACAAAGCCGATATATTTTTTCATCAGTTCTGGCCTAAAATCCGGATAACAAGATCATTTTTTTTTTCTTAAAACTAGTCAAAAATTAAACCCTAAAAGAAATACCTTAAAATCTAAGATCACAGATAATATCACAGTTCTAAGTTTCTTCAGATCATGAGCTATATAGAAAAGGGTTAACTTGTTCATGTGTATATTCATATTTACTTTTCACTTTTCTTTAAATGCATATTCTAAAAGCCTGTAAAATTGCATTAAATGCAATGGAGGCTAATGATGATTACTTCACGCCAGCTTAGGCAGTGGCTCTCTTCATTTCCCTGCCGCTACGACTTTTGTCGACGCAATTTTTCACATTCCCTTTTGGTGTTGCTCGTTTCATTTACACACGGCGATTTGTGTGTATGCAATTGTTGTTGTCAGCTGTGAACAGCGGTTCAATTTACACAGACGAACGAGAGCACAAAGCGTGTTGCCCGAGCACGAGCAACTCGGTGCCCCTCTCCTTTCCTCGTCACGCTCTCTCCTACAAACGTCGAGTTGCGGCAACAAAAATCGCCGTGTGTAAATGAGCACTACCGAAATTTCAAGAGAAGCAGAAGAGTAGCTTGAGTAAGAAAAACTGAGTGAGTGTAGATATAACTATAAACTGCAAAAATCGGTGAATTTTGGCTTTTGAATGTACATAGTTTAAAAGGTTTTTTCCATTTTGAAACATTAAAAGAAGTGTTTAAAAGTATTTAAGGTAGACCAAAAAAAAAAAATATATATATATATATATATAATATATATATGTACAAAGGAAAGTATGTTAACACGGTGAAGAATAGGAAAAGATAAAGTGAGTAACGCAAAGAAAGTGCGAGAGGAAAAATTTAGAAGTTAATAAAATAAAAATTTTAATTAAGAAAGAAAATCACAACAACAGAAACAACAGCATGCAGCGACTCAACGGAGGCCTTCGGAGCAGCGTATATTTATGTATGTAAGTACAATAAAGCTAATTTGTTAACATATTTTCTTCTTAATTTCGCCTCCGTATATACGTAGACATAATGTGTATATACTGAAACAACAATATTATGTGTCCGTATATATGTTGTACATACAATTTCTTTTCGGGTTCTTCGCCGTATAGATATTAGTTAGTATGATGTTAATTATGAATATACAAGGTAATTCTGACTAGCATTATATCCCGTAGGAATTTCCACTGCAACTATAATTAAGTAGTTAAATAGTATAAATTTGCTTGCTAATCACCTAAATAAAACTTGTATAAAATATTTTGAATTTTTAAAAAGGCTGTTTTAAAAAGGGGACGAATTGTAGTATATCTAAAATAAGCCACTTATTTTTTTCTTCTAAAATTATTAAGCTTAAATTTAAACCTATTATAAATGTAGAACTTGAATTTGTAATCAAAAGATGATTATAGAGCTTTCAACTTAAAAATAGTGGTCTGAAATCAGAAGTATTGTTGGTGGCTAAAATGGGTTTCCGTAACAGCTAGGAAACCAATGGTAGGGTGGGCTCGGAGCAGCTCAAACAGCATCAGTGGCTGCTAAGCATTTGTTTGGTTGGTAGGTTTTTAAGTTAAAAGGAGATTAGGAGGCACGAATAGAGAGTGCTTCGGTTCACTGGTTTCTTTTCGATAGATTTTACTTGTGTGCAAATTTTGTTACCTCGCGTGTTCTTTTGAATGTCCCTTTTTTCCGTTTACTCCTGAGGGCCATGACAAGCCGAAACTCCCCCATGACTGAAGCAGCTGGAATGCTAGTGCACACAAATGGCTTTTAGGAGGTACGCGTAACCGGAAGCTTCCTAAGCTTCTGTATGAGTTGTTTGGCAGCGGAGTTCAAAGGTTCATAACAGATAAATGGCGCCCAACGTGGGGCCCGCGAAAAGGTAGTTTTATAGGTACCTGAATTGTAAGTTCGTGGACTTCACTATTTGGTTTCATCTTCGGAATCTGGTTATCGTCTGTCTGGTTGAGGAAAGTGACAAGACAAAGTTTTGGAATTTAGTTTTGTGGCTTCATACTTGCATAACTTACCAGATTTTAGTAAAGTTGCTGATTAATTTATTCTTCGAGGTTTATTTCTTTCCGTTAAGCTTGGGAACTCGGAAGGTATAATTTGGAATCTTAACTAGCTACAGCTAAAGGCTAGGCAGTTTACCATTATGCAGTTCGGGGTTTCATTTGGCTTTCATAAATGCTTTACTATACCTGCTACCTCTTAATATTGAGGAATGTTGAGTTGATATGGCTAAATGCTTGTGAGTCAAACCGGATATTTTAAGGTAGTTCCTATTTGTGTAGTTTTCTTCTCGATGCTACTCAAATCGTTAAATTATTTCACTTCAGGTTTATTTCAAGGTTTCTTATTTTTATGTATATTTTTGTTTTGAATGTTTAAGGGATTTTTTTTGTTGAGTTTTTTTCTATCAAACCCAAACATTTCATCGCCAAAATATCCTTATTCTTTGAGCCGGAAACCAAATAAATGCTATAAATTTTGACCGCCAACAAGTGCAGAAGAAAGTAAGACAACACAAACAACACATTATTATCGAACTTTACCATCGCTTGTGAATAATTGACTATCGTGTACCGTTTTTTTATCTTTAGACTTTTCTGGGGTATCCCATAATTAGTTTTTCGTTTGACGCGAAGTCAAAGTTCTAGAATCTATTCTCAAGATTATTCGAATATCCCAACTCTATCTTAGTGGATCGACATCCGCAAGTATTCGGTTGATAGACTATTTGAACAACGAACCGTTTTTTTTTTGTGCGCCGAGTTTTATATCGACCCTATTTTCTTTGCTTTACCCTTCCTATTTTCATTGATTTAACCTTCCGTTTTGGTGATTTTCTCTATCGTTAATAGTGTCCTTAAGACACAGTAAAGAGAATTTACCACCTCAGGTGAGCGTGTGCGTTACATGCCGCGAAAATTTTACCGAAAACGATAATTCTAAAAACAGTATGTTCGTACAAATTCCACCGACATTGTTTGCTGAATTGGTTAAAACGGACTCCCTCCTGTCCTCAGTGCCGTACTGCTTGCAGTAACCGAGATTTTCTGGCCGGTACGGGTGCACGTTCACGACCAAAACAAACGGCTACAAGTGCTATCTCCGGATGTAATAAGCCAAATTTAGATTCGTCCAGGCAAACTAATCAGCCCGAAGAAGGAGCAATGGGCTTGCCGATAAATCCTGAGCGCAACAACCTTGTCAGTGTAAGCCAGGCGAGTGAGGAAGCGCGTATCAACACGCTAGTTAACGCGGTGATCTCCGCACGTCAGGCGTCTATTTTTGACGGACTCGAAATACGAGTTGCCCAATTGATCGAAAAGCGAATTGAGGGGGCGTTGACTAATTTACTAAGCCGAGATAACTTAAATGGAGCTCCACCGGCAGCTTCCAATAACAGCAATAATCAAAACCAAAATACTTCCCAACAAAATCCTCATATATCTACTCCTGTTTTACCCCGCGAAATGCCCTATTTCGAAAACCAATCGAGCCAGGACCAGTTTAATCGGCAATTAGACCAATTTCTCTTCAGTAACGCGTCGTCAAGCTTTAACAGTGCGAAAGCTGCTAGGTTAATCGCAGGGACATCAAATTTGATGGGTCTCCTAATCTCACGGTAGACAGTTTCATTTACCGTATCGAGTCGCGGGTTGTAGATACCCTAAATGGAAATTTCAACTTGCTATGCGAGAACGTGCAGTTTTTCTTCTCAAAAGAAGCCAAAGACTGGTATTGGCATTATCGACGCACCGTTGAGCGTGTAACATGGCCTTCGTTGTGCCAGGCCCTACGTATGCATTTTGAAGTGAACAAGACTGACACGGAAATAAAAGATAATTTGCGGGCTCGTAAGCAAGGTGCAACCGAATCTTTCGACGAGTACCGTAACGCCCTTTTAAAACTCGCGGAGAGTTTGCGTTTGCCGTTACCGGAACCAGAATTAGTAGAAATTATGCAAAGAAATTTGCGTCCGCGAGTACGTCAGCAACTTTTATACGTGCCAATAAACTCGTTAGCAGAGCTCCGCAGACTGTGTTTATAGGGCGAGAGTCTGTTTAAGGAGATTTCTGGTAGCCAACAACCATTACCTCGTAGACAGATTAGTGAAGTTGAGGAAGATTTTAATTTTGAGTCCGTGTTACCTAGCGCCGAAGTAGAAGCAATTGCTCAGCGAGCAAAAAACCCTAAAATTATTTGCTGGAATTGTCGAAAGGAAGGACATACGTTTTATGATTGTCTAGAAGATAGGCAAATTTTTTGTTATGGATGCCGAAATAATACCGTACGAAGTTCATATGCAGAGATACAAAGAAATCAAGGCCAAGATTTTTAATAACCCAGTGGAATCGCCTGTTGTAAAAAGCCGTTCGACTAATCGAATGAAAACCTTCTGGAAAAATATCAAGCTCCAACGCCGTAATATAGGTTGCATTATTTCCTCGATCCAAAATAAAGGTGCAGATTTGAGACCATATGCGCAAAAATCTATTCTCGACAGAACTATTTTAGCGCTTCTTGATAGTGGTGCGCAGGTATCCTGCATAGGTAGCACGCTAGCCAAAGAAGTTTCAAATAGTAAGACACTGAAGCAGCACCGAACCGTCTGTACTGCTGCCGGTAGAAAGCAGATTGTTTTTGGTATGATCACTTTAGCGGTGCCCTACAAAGAAAAGATTAAAGCGATAAACTTTTTCGTTATACCTTGCATGTCACAAGATGTAATTTTGGGAATATATTTTTGGAGCAAATTTCAAATTGCGCCCCACATAATTTCTCAAATTGACAGTGGAGATTTTATAGACGAGAACCAACTTCGGTTATCTTGTGACCAGCAACAACAGCTAAATTTAATAAAATCGAGATTTCCTAATTGTGAGAAAGAGGGGTTAGGAAAAACTTCTTTAATAGAACATGAAATTGAATTAGAGCCCAATGTCCGTCCGGTTAAACAGCACTATTTTCCCATTTCTCCCGCTAATTAAAAGATCCTTCGTAGTGAAATCGATGAAATGATCAAGTTGGGTGTGATAGAAGAATCCTCCAACAGTCCTTGGTCTAGTCCAGTAGTATTAGTTAGAAAGTCCGACAAAGTCCGTCTGTGTCTAGATTCACGGAAAATTAATAGTGTTACCGTTATGGATGCGTATCCGTTACCGCATATAGAGGGAATTCTGAGCAGGTTACCGAAAGCAGAATTCATCAGCTCCCTCGATCTTCGCCGTGCATTTTGGAAAATTCCTCTTGCCGAGAATTCGCGGGATTACACCTGCTTCACCGTCCCTAATCGTCCGTTATACCGCTATTGTGTCATGCCTTTTGGCCTCTGCAGCGCCCCACAAGCACTATGTCGCTTGATGGATGGCGTCATTCCTCCCCAACTTAAAAACCAAGTTTTTGTATACCTCGATGATCTTCTGATCGTGTCCGAAGATTTCAAAACTCATATGTCCGTTCTGACTGAAGTCGCTTTCCAATTAAGGAAAGCCGGTTTAACAATAAATGTTTCCAAAAGCAAGTTCTGCATTAAGGAATTTAAATATGTTGGCTATATTGTTGGTAATGGGACACTGCGCACAGACCCGGATAAAGTTTCGTCAGTTACCAACTATCCGGTGCCTACCAACGTGAAGCAATTGCGCAGATTCCTTGGAATGGCTGGTTGGTACCGCCGTTTTATCGACAATTTTGCTACGATAACAGCTGCCCTTTCAAACCTACTTCAGAAAAGTAAAAGCTTTGCATGGAACTCAGAAGCCCAAGAAGCGTTCGATAAGTTAAAAGATAGATTATGTTCCGCACCGGTGTTGGCAAATCCAAACTACCAAAAACCTTTTATAATACAGTGCGATGCCAGCAGGTTAGGTCTTGGCGCAGTCCTCTCACAGAAGAATGAAGATGGGGTTCAGACTCCGATTGCATATTTTTCTCAAAATATCAACAAAGCGCAAAGTAATTACTCTGTGACCGAGCTTGAATGTCTCGCTGCCATGCTCTGCTTGAAAAAGTTCCGTGCTTATATCGAAGGGCAAGAATTTAAAATTGTTACTGACCACGCTAGTCTACAATGGCTGATGCGGCAACCCGACCTTTCCGGTAGGTTAGCACGGTGGTCATTAAAACTTCGAGGATTTACATTCACTATAGAACATAGGAAAGGCACACAGAAAATTTCCCTGATAGTCTATCTACGCAGAATTTTGAAGACAGAGGTAATGAAATTGGTGAAGTTGTTGATAGCGATGTTCGTCCTCTTGTAGATTTAAACTCACCAGAATTCAAATCGGAAGATTACGAAAAGTTAAAGTCACACATACGTAATAATTGTTCTCGTTTACCCGATTTGCAAGTTTTGAATGAACATGTATATAAGCGAAGAGAATTTTCTGATGGCGATGCTGAAAATGGAAAATTTCATTGGAAACTGTGGATCCCGAAGGAGCTAGTAGCACAGGTCATAGATAATGCTCACACACCTCCAAATAAATGCCATGGTGGTGTAGCGAAGACACTGCAACGCATACGTAAAAATCTTTTTTGGGCCACTATGACGGTCGATGTGAAAAATTTTGTTTCGAAATGTGAAGTGTGCCACAAAAGCAAAGCGCCAAACATAACTCTGCGTCCACCAATGGCTGCACAGTATACTGTGCAAAGGCCATTTCAAAAACTGTACGTTGACCTACTTGGTCCGTATCCTAGGTCTAAGCGCGGACATATAGGGATTTTGATTGTGTTGGATCACCTTACTAAGTACTCACTTTTAAACCCAATTAAGAATTTTCAGGCATCGGTCATATGTGATTACTTACACGAAAATGTTTTCACTTTATTTGGTACACCACAAGAATGATAGAATACAAGATTGCGCCGATCAGAGAGGATTTTTGAGAATAACTTTTGTGTGACGTCACACTGGTGCAATTGCGAGAGAGAAATGCCAAAACGTGAGCAAGAATGGAAGAAGAAAAAATTTTGCAAGGAAAAATGTAAACAAGTTGCACTAGTGTGACGTCATGCAAACAACGATTCTGTCAAATTCGTTAAGAGAGGAATAGCGGTCCGGGATCGGCGCAACCTTTGTATTCTCTCAATCGTGGGTACACCAGATATTGTAATGACTGATAATGGAAAACAGTTTAAGTCAACAAAATTCAACAACCTTTTAAGCCAACGTGAAATTCGCCACGTTTACACAGCGCTGTATAGCCCGCAGGCGAATGCAAGCGAAATGGTCAACCGTTCGATCATAACCGGCATCCGCTCCTATATACAGAAAGACCAAAGTGTTTGGGACAGGTATCTCTCAGAAATAGGCGAGGCTCTTAGGAGTTCATATCACCAAACCATAGCTTGTACTCCGTATTACGCACTTTTCGGGCAGCAAATGTTGACTCCCGCGAAAGATTATGAGCTCCTACGGAAACTCGAAGAAGAAGACAGTAATGTGCTTGAAAAATCGGATATATTGAAACTAGTAAGAGACGCGATAGCTAAAAATATTCAAGCAGCCTTTGAGGCTTCAGCAAAAAGATATAATTTACGTAGTAGTACAAAAACGTACAAAATAGGAGATATAGTGTTCAGAAGGAATCTTGTTCAAAGCGATGCAAGTAAAAAGTTCAATGCAAAATTCGCTCCTAAGTTTGTCAAAGCAAAAGTCATTGGAACCAAAGGCAATTGTAAGTATTTATTTGAGGATGTAGAAACCAAGAAAAAGGAGTATTATCACCAAAAAGATATTCGCAACAGTTGCGAATAACTCCGACAACCGCACCAACACTTTTGGAGGGGGGGTGTGTACCGTCGTACAGGTATCGTAATTTTAGACGCTTTTAATCTTTGCCGGCCACTTAATATCGCCACAACTGTAAGTAGTTGACTGTCTCTTCTGGCTTTTCTCATATTTTCCCTTTTTTCATCTTTATATATACCTCTTTAGCGCCACCTTATTGTGAGTGACGATAATTAGGTATTTATAAACTTAAGTAAAACCACTTTTCAAAATGATAAAAAGAAAATACCTAAATTTGCATTTTTAATACCCGAGGTATATTTTAGACGCTTATCTACCTTTATTTCCCGCAAAAATGCTTCTATTAAGACCCCATTTCGAGTTTTGTTACTTTACTATTTTTATGGTATACCATAAACTCCCTAGCTCTGATCTACAAAAAGTAGTAAAATAGACAGGGATGATCAAGAAAGCACTTGTTGATCACGAGAAAGAGGCGTTGAACATTTCCGTTTTCCGAGGATCGTTCTTTTGGATTGAAGCCAGTGAAAGGTGCAGACGTGTGCATAAAAGTATCTATTTTAAGCTTCAAAAAGAAATCCGGTTCTTAGAAAATTAATTTCGCGTAAGGTAGCGAAATCCTTAATATTCGGCAGCATCATCCAGATCCACTGAGGCATTTCGGCAAAAGTAATGCCTTCCCCAACAGCCAAGTTGCAAGTTATATGCGGATGAGAGGCTGCAGTAACACGCGGATCAATCAATAAAAATTTCAACCCTATATTCGGAATAGAGGCTACAATCAACCGGCATATGTATATGTATTCTACCAAAACGAATCAGGCAACAACAAAGGCGATATATTTTTTCATCAATTCTCACCTAAAATCCGGATAACAAGATAATATTTTTTTTCATAAAACTAGTTAAAAATTAAACCCTAAAAGAAATACCTTAAAATCTAAGATCACAGATAATATCACAGTTATAAGTTTCTTCAGATCTTGAGCTATATAGAAAAGGGTATACTTGTTCATGTGTATATTCATACTTTTCACTTTTCTTTAAATGCATATTCTAAAAGCATGTAAAAAATCCGCTAAATGCAATGGAGGCTAATGATCATTAGCACAACATAAGCTACGCTCAGTTTCAATTACTTCAGAAGAGTAGCTTGAGTACGAAAAACTGAGTGAGGGCATATATAAAAGTAGTTTGACAAGTCGACGGCAACATCTACATGCTAGTACAGTCTATCCCCGCAGTCGCGATTATTACCTTTATTTTTATATGAAAAAAAACTATAATTAAAAAGGTTAAGATTTGGTTATTGGAGCTTAAATAAATATTATGATAAGTGCAAACTAATCTAAAGAAAGTTTGAAGTAAAAATATATTAGTTTCACTTTAGTTAGTAGCGTGTAAAAACTACGGAAGAAGTAGAAAAAAAACAGATGGATAAGAAGGAAATCGGAGGAAAGTTACCTCGTGTAGATAATTAACTAAGAGAAAATGTTAAACTGCAAAAATCGGTGAATTTTGACTTTTGAATGTAGTTTAAACGGTTTTTTTCCATTTTGAAACATTAAAAGAAGTGTTTTAATGTATTTAAGGTAGACCAAAAAAAACAAAAAAAATATATATATACTAGCAGACCCGGCGAACTTCGTCCCGCCCAAAATTTTCATATATTTTATTGAAACTTTTTGGTCCAACATTTTCACCAACAATTCACGTTTACGATTTTCATTGGCACATTTGTCTGCTAAGATTAAGGTTTGGTGGTCATTTGCCGCTTTAAATAACCTAAAGAAAGTGCTATATCCGTTCTTGAAATTCTCCAGTTGTGCGGCATTTCATAGCACGGTTATGCGCAAAGCGAAATACATTTTTTCCTCTTCACTCCCTGGCGGCAACAATGACCCGGTATAGTAGGTGGCAATTTCAAATGGGTGCGAATCATTGTTCTACAGAAATGCAATATACATATACTTATTTCAGACGAAATACCTTAAAAGTTTGAACGCTTAATAATATTCGAAAATCACATCCATTGGGCCAATTGCAACGCAGGAGCGTTCTATATTCTCAATGGTGCAACAAGTCGATTTAATTTGATCTTCACGGCCCCTTTTCTCACTTGGCTATTTTTAGTAATGGCTCGACTTCAGCACCACTTGGCAGCACGTTTTTGCAATAGTATTGCATACATATTTAAAACATTAGCCAAATCGGATCATAAATAAGATTTTTAGTAATAACTCAACTACAGCGTCAACTGTCGGATTAAATTGTGAAACTAAACCATCCAGAGACCCGCTCAAATACACATAAAGTTTCATTAAAATACGTACAACCATTTAGGAGGATTTCACTCACAAACACACCTACAGAAGAATAAAAAAATTCATTCAAAGATAGTTAAGGTCGGTACGTTTGTAGGCCTCACACCCCTTTTCAAATAGCCCAAATTTTCTCCATGAGTATGGGCTTGATTTCAACTATATACATATCTCCATACGAAGTTCCAGTACTGTACCATGAATACTTTCAGAGATATGCAGTATAAAAATTCGATTTATATGGGAGGTGCCACGCCCCCCTTTCCAAGAGCTGCCCTCTTTCTTCATGAGTATGCGATTGATTTCGTATATCTCCATACCAAGTTCCAGAACTCTACCATGAACACTTCCAAAGTTAGGCAGTATGAAAAATTCGGTTTGTATGGAAGATGCCACGCCCCCTTTTCCAATAGTTCCAATTTTGCTCCAAGAGTATGCGATTTATTTCGTACATCTCCATACAATACTCTAGAACTCTACCAAAAAATTTCCAGAGATAAGCAGTATGAAAAATTCGGTTTGTATGGTAGATGTACACCCCTTTTTACAATAGCTAAAATTTTTCTCCAAGGGTATGCGATTGATTTCGTATATCTCCATACCAATTTCCAAAACTCTACCATGCACACTTTCAGAGATATGTAGCATGAGAAATTCGGTTTGTATGGGAAGTGCCACGCCCCCTTTACATATAGATTTTTTTCAGCCTAAAACCATCCTTGGGACACGTGCGGCAGGTGGCAGTTTCAAAAAAATCGGTTCAGCCGCTCTCGAGCCTTGCGAAAACTAACAAACGGCTTTCTAAATATATATTAGTTGAGATATATTATATATTATAATTATATTTTGACAGTATCCGTTGTTTCTGATTGGCGCAAAAAAATCTTGCCTAGTGACGAATTCGCCCCTTGATATGGTCGTTACTTAAAGCTATTTATATTCGAAATTGCATGAAAATTGGAAAACAGGAATCTATAAGCTTATCCAGGCAAAAAGCTACCTACGTACCGAATTTTAAGCAAATCGGACCATAAATACGATTTCTTCGAACAGATCGGTCCCTGGTCCACTTCTCGGACAAAATGGATCATATATGCTATTACATGCTAAAAAGCTACCTACGTACCGAATTTTAAGCAAATCGGACCGTAAATACGATTTTTTCGAATAGATCAGTCCCTGGTCCACTTCTCGGAAAAAATGGACCATATATCCTAATATATGCTAAAAAACTACTTACGTACCGAATTTTAAGCAAATCGGACCATAAATGCGATTTTTTTGAATAGATCGGTCCCTGGACCACTTCCCGGAAAAAATGGGTCATATATGCTAATATATGCTAAAAAGCTACTTACGTACTAAATTTTAAGCACATCGGACTATAATAAGATTTTTTCGAATAGACCGGTCCCCTGGTCCACCTACCCGAAAAAAAGTAAAATTTTTTTAGCCTAAAACCAGGTGGTTACCGAAAGCTATTTGTATACAAAATCGGACTATCCGTTCGCGAGATTACCTGTTACAAAAAAAAGGGACTTCTCTCTATATAATTAGTATAGATGACAGTGGTGCACAACTTTGGCAGAGCTCCCAATACAAGCGCAATATTTTTGTATCTGTATGTGTGTACTCAGCAAAACAGCTCGCGCATGTAATGNTGTGTTCTCAGCAAAACAGCTCGCGCATGTGATGCTTACAGCATGAAGTACAAACGCAAACTGACCGGCTGCTAGCAGCGCATAAGTTCGGTAGCTGCGCACACACGACTTGTATGTGAAAGCCGAGTAGCTCCCGGAGACTCCCGTGTGCATCACTGACATAGTTGCCACTTGGTGCTTTAGGCACTAGATTTAGTGCTTTTTGAAAATTAAAACGCTAAAAAAATTACTTAGTGCCTAGTGCCTTTTTTAGTGCTTTTTTTAATTAAAATTACTCCAAGATGGTTAAAGCCTGAAATAATTTGAAATATTATAAGCTGTGGTGTCTCATGAAGATGCGGAATTTACAAGAATATACAAATTCAAATGCACTAAAATACAACCATAATTGATAAAAAGCTGAAGTTGCAAACCCACCTTGTTGAAAATGCTATTACGCAGGTAAGTTAAGTATTTATTTGTTTCTTTTCTAATTGTTTGTACAAATTTTGATTTTTTTACCACCTGAGTAAAACACATCCTTTCTTGGTGCTGAATCCAAATCTGGCCGCACAATTGCTCTAGTACTAGATATCCTACCCCCAGATTGCCAAAAACACGGTTTTTTGCGATATTTGTGGTTATCAGCCGGGCTCCCATTTTCATTTACTTTTGCGTTTTCGTAAAAATCGTACATTTTTATTTTTGGGTGCCCTTGAGTTCGCAACATTTTGTTATCGATAAGTTCCATTTTCCACATCGTTTCCAGCATTCTTAAAAGCCATCCCTTGAAGGTATGCACCAATTATCGCACATGTATCGTCCGCACCAAATCGTAAATCTTCGTTGCTTCGATAAATTTTCGTTGCCCAAAATGGAGATGTGTATAATAAATAGTGAATTAAACAAATAAAATCAACATAAAAAGTTAATTTTAGGACGCCAAAAATATCGCAAGATATAATGGGCATAATCAAAAATAAATTTAAACTAAGCTAGCTTGGCATTTATGTTAATTTTGCCATTTACTTTTCATTCCACCGTCTCATCGGCAACCGATTTAAAACCACAAAAATTTTCCGATTTGCGAAAATTGGAGCACGTAATTTTGCGATTTGAAAACTAAAACGCTAAATTTTTGCGAATTCGGAAACGGGAGCCCGGCTGTATATAATGAAAACATCAAATTGTTGCGATTCGATTTTTGTTCTCGAGATATACTAGTTTTAATAGTACTTCGGTATTACGTCGTAAGCATGAGGCATCATGGCATGTGTAGAGGCTATTCAATCGTTATGAGCGAAAACGTTTTTTGTATTGATTTATGTATGTATTCTTGTAATATTGTTAATTTTTTGCATTTGTTAAATGCAAACTGTTACGAAAAAGGCGTCCTTTGATTAAAAAAAATTTGGTGCTTTTAGTTTGGTAAAACGCCTTTTTTCCAAGTTTTTGGTGCTTTCTGAAAATAAAAAGTTGGCAACACTGATCACTGATATATGTATATATATGAAGAAAATGTAGAGGAAAAAGAAAAGTATGTTAACACGGTGAAGAATAGGAAAAGATAAAGTGATTAACGCAAAGAAAGTGCGAAAGGAAAAATTTAGAAGTTGATAAAATAATCCTTGGAGAAAAATTTTAATTAAGAAAGAAAATCACAACAGAAACAACAGCATGCAGCGACTAAACGAAGGCCTTCTGAGCAGCGTATATGTATGTATTAGGGATGTCGATTTAAATCCCGGGATTAGTCGATTTAAATCCCGGGATTGCTGGAAACAATTTTTTTGTTAGCTAATTAAATTTTTATCACAAATATCCCCTCTCAAGGGCAAAACAAGAATTTTTTGCAACCCTTAATGCTATAATTTCTTTAAGATCGCATTTCCATCAAAAGAAGGAATAATTTTGCTTCGCTCAAAATGGAATAGGTGATGCACTTATATATTTATTTTTTACTTAAATGTGTTAATTTTTTTATTATTACTTAAATATACTGATAATATCTTAAATTGATCTCAAACAGTGATATAAAAATTTTTATATAGTTACATAGGCAGTTACTGCTGTACCAAATACAGTCACTTACAAAAATATTTTGCATCGATTTTTTTGCAATATTCAAAATATTTTTCATGGTTATTTTTTGTTAATTATAAAAAATATATAGCTCATTTTACAACAAAAATCATGTAAATCAAAATTTCACACTTTAGAGAAAGTTGGTTTAAGTTCACCAAATTATCATAAAAATATCAAACTTTTTAATCATAATTTTTACAAAAAATTCTATTATGCATTTTTATAGCCCATTCAATTTAATACAATAAAGTGCAATTTTAAAGTTGCTAAAAACTCCCTTGATTTTTTTATTTTTTTTTACTGACGATGTTGGGCATTTTCTTCCTTATAACGAATTCTTTTGTGGCAAAAAAAATATATAAAATGTCAACGGGGTGTTTTAGCAACTTCAAAATTGCACATACGTATATATTTTTTTAAATTAACAAAAAAAATACCAAGAAAAATATTCTGAATATTGCAAAAAAAATCTATGCAAAATATTTCTGGGAGTGACCGTATATGCATTTGTACTTGTAGTACAAAAACTATGTTATAAATTAATGAGGATATGTACATACATACATATATGTTTGTCAAATTTTATGTTTGTTTTTTGTTGATTGAAAATACTAATTTATCGCCTTAATAAATATGTAAATGAATTACAATAAATTGTACTTTTTTTGTTATATCAATCTGTTTTAAAATACTATAATAGGATGATCACAGATGTGTTGCACTTTTACCTGAATTTCGGGACAATCCCGCGATCCCGGGATTGTATTTTCAGATCCCGAAAATCCCGGGATCGACAAAACCCCGAAAATTAACATCCCTAGTATGTATGTAAGTACAATAAAGCTAATTTGTTAACATATTTTCTTCTTAATTTCGCCTCCGTATATACGTAGACATAATGTGTATATACTGAAACAACAATATTATGTGTCCGTATATATGGAGTACATACAATTTCCTTTCGGGATCTTCGCCGTATATTAGTTAGTATGATGTTAATTATGAACATACAAGGTAATTCCGACTAGCATTATATCCCGTAGGAATTTCCACTGCAACTATAATTAAGTAGTTAAATAGTATAAATTTGCTTGCTAATCACCTAAATAAAACTTGTACAAAATATTTTGAATTTTTAAAAAGGCTGTTTTAAATAGGAGACGAATTGTAGTATATCTAAAATAAGCACTTATTTTTTTCTTCTAAAATTATTAAGCTTAAATTTAAACCTATTATGAATGTAGAGCTTTAATTTGTAATAAAAAGATGATTATAGAGCTTTCAACTTAACAATAATGGTCTGAAATCAGAAGTATTTTTGGTGGGTAAAATGGGGTTTCCATAACAGCTAGGAAATCAATGGTAGGGTGGGCTCGGAGCAGCTCAAACAGCATCAGTGGTTGCTAAGCATTTGTTTGGTTGGTAGGTTTTTAAGTTAAAAGGAGATTAGGAGGCACGAATAGAGAGTGCTTCGGTTCACTGGTTTCTTTTCGATAGATTTCATTTGTGTGCAAATTTTGTTATCTCGCGTGCGTGTTCTTTTGAATGTCCCTTTTGTCCGGTTTACTCCTGAGCGCCATGACAAGCAGTGTTGCCACTTGAAAATATTTTTAGGTACCAAAACGCCTACCAAATCAGTTTCTAAACTACCAAAAATTTTTCATCATTAAAACAAGATTTCTCGAGTTTGGGGGGCTTTTAGCTACACAAATTAGCAGTAAAAATTAAAACTACACAAAATATTGTTTACAGTATTGGTTAACCATTCACACCAATCTTTAAGATTAAACAAAAGAAATTCGGGCCTTTAAATAAAAAAATTTACGTATTGTATAAAAAACGTTTGTAAAATGTGAGATTGATTAAATTCATATAAAAAATTTTTGTATGTGTGCGAAAAAACAAAAGCAGACATTTTATGCATTTCAATCAAAAATTTCATAATTTTGATTCAATTTGCATACACTCGCCCTTTTTTACCAATACACTCACACTTTGAAATTGCCTATCACCAATTTCTCTTTCAAGACGATAGGTAACTTCTCGTTAATTTGTACAGCTAATCGGTCATAGCTTTGGGAAGTGAGTTTTTGTTTGCAGAAAATTGTCTGCTTAATAAAATATAGAAAAAATTAAGAAATCTTATACGTGTAAGCAAAGTGAAAGCAGTGTTTTGAACGCGTAAACGCAAATTAAGCGAACAAATTTTAATGTTCAATTTGGTTCTATTTTCAAAACATTTTTGCCTACCAAAAGCTTCATCAAACCAACCAAGCTACCAACGGAGAATGAAGCTACCAATTTTGGTCCAATTGGACCAAAACGGCAACGCTGATGACAAGCCGAAACCCCCCATGACTGAAGCGGCTGGAATGCTAGTGCACACAAATGGCTTTTAGGATGCACCCGGAAGCTTCCTAAGGATTCTGTATGAGTTGGTTGGCTGCGGAGTTCAAAGGTTCATAACANAACTCTTGTTGCTAATTCATTTTCCTTATTCAACCAACTACTATCAAGTGCAGCTGATTTGCCGCTATTTAAACTCGATAGCTTGGTTGTTGTTGTCAATTCTATACATCCATTTGCTTATTTGCTTTTTTGTATAGTTTCAGGGTATTTGTCAATGTTATTGTGGCTTGTTAACATTTTATTTTTAATATTTTTATTGAGCTTTGTACCACGATTGTTTATTAGGAAAAGTGGAAAAAGCAACAAAGTGTAAGCGGTAGAAGTTATAGCAGCTATTTTGGATGAATTAAGTTTTGCATGTGCGTAATTAAAAAAGGCCTACGAGTTTCAGAAGCAGCACTACTGACACTTCTAAAAAGCTATCCATTTACTTTGATAAAATTATAGTTATCCCATATTTGAATACTGGATATTGTAAGAGTAGGGCTGACTTCCAAAATGTCATTTGCAATGTATACGTCGCAAGCATCATATTCCGTATTGTAAGTATTTAGTTAACTAAGCATTGTGTTCCAAAATGTACTAAGACGGTAGTAACAGCGCATCGTATAGGTATTCCCGGCATCACTAAAAAAGTTGATGCTTGCCATGTGAGAGAGAAACACGAAATGAACGCTCGACAACCAACAAGAAAATATTTAGCGCGGGAGAGAGATGAAAGAATGAGAGTGCGAAAATGTGCGTTCATGAGAAGTGTTCCATAATGTAAAAATTTACGTTGCATATTTTTGCCGTGTATTTTAACTAAGCATAGCTACGTTGTACACACACCGCAGTCAAACAGTATACATACATTGCCCACATACATATATTTTGGAAGTCAAAGCTCAGTTAGTCTAGACTTAACTTAACTTAACTTACCGTAAGAAATCATCAATTATTACTCAACACATCANGCAGCATCAGATGGAAAGGAACCCACATACAAACCAAATAGAGAACTTGAAACTATAATAAGCAAAGAAAAGATCATCTATGCAATAAATAGTTTCTCTCCCTTTAAATCTCCAGGCCCAGATGGTATAATACCGGCCATGTTACAGAATGTAAAGGAGCATATAGCACCGCTACTTGAAACCCTCTATAGAGCTTGTATTAGTATGAACTATGTCCCCCAGAGCTGGAGACGTGTCAAAGTTCAAAGTGTTCATCCCTAAGCCCGGTAGGAAGAACCAGGAAACAGCGAAAGACTTTAGACCTCTAAGCCTAACTTCCTTTGTTCTTAAAGCACTGAAAAGGCTAATAAATATATATATAAGATCGTTCTTGGGGGAAGAATCTCTATCAACAGCACAAGATGCTTACATCAAAGGAAAAACGTCGGAGTCAGCTTTGCATGAAGTGGTGGGGCTCATAGAAAAATCACTGCGCTTCAAGCAATACACTTTAGCCGCTTACCTGGATATCGAGGGCGCCTTCAACAACATTGAAGATGACACCATTATCCAATCAGTTGGTGTTGACGGCGGTGTGGTTGGCTGGGTACGCTCCATGCTAGAACGCAGAATTATTCAGGCGAAAAGCGGAGATGGTCTAATAACTAGATATGTGCGTAGAGGTACTCCCCAGGGTGGTGTACTCTTCCCACTATTGTGGGTTGTAGCACTAAACAGCATACTGCTAGAACTCAACAGAGGTGGAGTTAAAGTAGTGGCGTATGCTGACGATGTAGTGATACCAGTCACAGGACCTTTTCTCTCTACTTTAAGTGAAATTCTAGGAAAAGCGCTGGGTAGACAACACATGTGGGCTAAAGGCAGTGTCCTTAACGTAAATCCAGGCAAAACTGAGTTGTTACTGTTTACTAATAAGTATAAGATACCACAATTTAGACTTCCATCCATAGGCGGGAAGACAATCCCCCTATCGTCCAACGCAAAATATCTGGGAGTAATTCTAGACACCAAACTAAACTGGAAACTTAACGTTGAGAAACGTAAAGAGAGGGCCTACATCGCTTATTATACTTGTAAACGGATCTTCAATAGAAACTGGGGTTTAAAACCGAAACTTGTGATGTGGATGTACACCGCTATCCTAGTATGGTGGCCAGCCTTAGACAAACAATACAATGTCAGCAAACTAAATAGTTTACAAAGAGCGGCATGCTCGGGGGCAACTGGGGCACTGAAATCGTGCCCTTCAGAAGCACTGAAAGTAATCCTCAATATGATGCCCATTGATCTATGCCTAAAGGAAGCCGCGATGTACTCAACATTAAGACTCAGAGAGTCGGGGTTGTGGGGATCGAGAACCTTTGGGCATAGCTCAATCTTAGGCCTTACTTCGATAGGAAATAAAACCACGGACTATATGGTATCAACCCTCGATTTTGGCTTGAATGTACAAGTGCGGTTTCCGTCCAGAAGGGAATGGAAAAGGGGCCAAGCTGCCGATAGGGAAGCCATCTGTATCTACACTGACGGGTCCAAGATGGACTGCGGTGTAGGGACAGGGGTATATTCCGCGCGCTTGGTGTCAATAGGTCCCTCCGGCTGGAAAACCATGCTCGCATATTTCAGGCTGAAGTTCTGGGCATTTGTGAAGCCTGTAGAATACTAAGGAATAGCGCTACCAGGAAAGGAAGAGCGGTTGTTTACTCAGATAGCCAGGCAGCACTCCTGGCTATATCATCCACTGTAACCAAGTCCAAGCTAGTCAAGGAATGCAAGATGGAGTTATGCTCAGCGTCTCAGTCAATGTCTATCTCTCTTGTCTAGGTTCCCGGCCATAGGAACATAGAAGACAACGAGAGAGCAGACGAACTGGCCAAGGCGGGAGCTTGTTTGGATGAATCTGTAGCGGTGATACTGGGTTATCCCCTCAGACAAATACAAACAGAAATCCACTTGCACCTTCTGAAACTGGCAAGGAGGAGGTGGTCAGGGATCTAGACTTGCAAGAAAAGAACAGCAGAACTGCTAAGTAGGTCAAGGGTAGAAGTATTTAGAATTGAACCGACTATCACCGGTCACTGGCCACTAGGAAAACATGCTTGTACCATAGGTCTTCCATACAACAGAATATGCCGCAGCCGCGGCTTGGATGGCAGCGAAGAAACAATATTTCATTTCCTGTGCGAATGCCCAGGCCTGGCTTACTTAAGACATAAATCTGTCGGGAAACACATAGTGGAGCAGTTAACGGATTTATCGAGTGCTATAATAGGCGACTTATACAAATTCATAAGCGGTTCTAAATGGACAGGTAGGCTACGGTATAATAAAATATCATTGTCCACGAGAAGTGCACCAAAATGGCGCTTTTATGCGCTAATTGATTCCTGAGCGATAGCTTAGGTAGCACTACAACCAACCAACCAACTCAACACGTCAACTTAAGCCAAGAGCGGAAATATTTTGTTTTTGTATTTTCTTTTTCAGCTGTTTAACAGTTCGTCGCCTAAAATGCCACATCAAAAAAATTCATGCAAACAAAAATGTTTGCTTTCATTTATTTTTAAGAAATACAAAAACGAGAGTCTGGCAAGCCTAAAATCTACAGGTTCTTAAGATTCTTACGGTAAGTTAAGTTTTAATTAACCTTCAACACAGTTTCTCATATAACAGGTTGGCCAAAATATTAAGTTAAGTTAAGTTAAGGAAATTAAGTCTAGACTAACTGAGCTTTCAGCCTAGCTTTTGCCATGAATAGCTGTGTTGATGTGCATGTGTGAGTGTGTGAGCAAAGGAAGTGAAAGTAGACATAAATCAGTGCACTATGGTCGGAAAAATCACTTTTCTTGGCCAAAGTATTAAAACTTAAAATAACGGAATTTTTAACTGGAATTTGAATTTGCAGTATATTTTAAGTATTTTTGTATAAAATAATAATTATTTTTTTAACTATCAACATTTAGAATTAAAATTAAAAAAAAAATTTTTACATAAAATTTTTTTTCTTTTCTTTCTGAGTTTTTATTTTTTTTAGTTCTAAATGAGAAAATATACGATACTTACGAGTAAATATGTTGTTTCTGGAAATTGAAAATATGATTTACACACGTATTTTCGAAAATATTAAATTTTATTAAACTCTTTAATTTAAATACAATTCATTATCCAAAAATGTATTTTCCTCTTCAAGTTCTTCTGGATAATCGTCCTCGTCGTCATCCATATTTTCTAAATTCTCAGTCGCACATGTTTCACCGATATCCTCACAATACAATAATTCCTTTACTTCTGGTGGCAGCGTTAAACGCTTCCTTTGGCGCACACGTGTATTTAAGCGAAGATATGAAATTAATGGATCCGATGTGTCAAGAGCTCTATGAAATACATCGAAAAGATTATCAATGCGGCTAGTCTTACGTGCATGGTGCAGTCTGTCGCTTTTATATATTTTGTTTCGTGACTCAGCTGCATCCTCTCCGAAGTAACCAACAGGAAGTGGTGTATTCTGCATTATTTGCTTTGAGTGAACTATAACTTTATGTACTGTGGGAGTCATTGGCAACCAGGGGTACTTGCTTTGATATAAGTGACCAGTTTGAAAGCAATACTCTTAAAATTTATCCAAATTTAGGGAAAATTGACAAGATAAACATATTAATATTATTCTCATTCGAAATATTAATTCGGTGTCTACTCCTAAAATTTTCGAAAATTTATCATATTCCGTAAATGCTCTACGCGACGTGTTGCCGTCATTTGTGGAACCACAACCACCTGCTTTCGGAACATCAACACGAAGACTTAGTTCTTTCCAAAACTCATTCTGAATATATTCTTTTCTTATCGTAATTGCAGCTTCATCTTCCTCCGATCTTATTTGCCATTTTTTTACATCCATCTTGTATCCTAAATGTAGTATGAACTCAAAAAATCTAATCCAGGAGTGCAGTGGACTAATTCCGTACTTTAGATTTCCATCGATAGGATGAAATTTTACGCTGTTATAATCTGCGACTTTAACAAAGTCAGTTTGGGTTGCATGGCATATTGGACATTTTTGATTTGATTTTGTATCGGTTAAAACATTCAAAACTTTTCCATCTATAACAGTTAAAAACACTCTGAACGTTATTTCGATTATCTTACCAGCTTCGATTTCAACACGTAAGTTTTCAAGCTCTTGAATTTGTTTATTTAAGTCATCAGCTTCTCTTGTTATCACTTCCTTAGTTTCACTCGTGTATTCTAATTTTAAAGGCCGACAAAATCTTGTGGACTGCGGAAAACAATTATTCCAAATCGGGGCTCCCGCGCTACTCAAGAGTCTCAAGGGAATCACTGTTGTGGCCAAAANCTTTTACATCATCGACATATAGCTTCCTAATCTTGGATGGTCTTGATGGACTTTCGATGGTTTCTTTTAAAACAACTGCCAAATCTACTTGTCCTTGTTTTCGAGCCGAAATTGATGCTGCTTGAACTAACAGATTTGTTTCGTTGTGTTCTGACATCGAGAGGTTTGCTGCTTGTCTCCTCTTACTTCGTTCAGGTTTCTCAGAGTACTTAAGTTGCGGGCGTCCAGTTAGTGATACAATTTTTTCATCTGGGCTTAGTTCTACTGTGCATTGAGTCTCTGTGGAAGCGATTTCTAAATTTATTTGCCTGTTTATTACAGTTTCTGAACAAAGCCAGCCAGAATATTTAATTTTAAAATCATCTAATCTTCTATGACACTTTTCCCACTTTGCAGACAAATTAATGTTAAGCATGCGTGCCTTTTCTGATAAATATTTATTGTATTCATCTGAAATTTCATCGGCTCCACTTCTTTGTATAAAATAATTTATTAGTGCGTCCTTATTTTTTCCTTTCTTCTGCTTGGTCAACCAAATATCAAAAACTGTTGAATTCTGTAAACAAATGACGACTGAAAAAAAACTTTACTCAAAAACCTCAAAAAACCGCAAATCGAGATAAACATTTTCAAAAACTAAACACTTCAAAGTAATTTTGGTTTTTAATCTTATGCTTAACACTCCTAAACAAAATGTGTTAAGCTTACTCAAACTTAAAAAATAAAATAAATTCCAAAATGTTAAAGACTTTTGGAAAAAGTTATTTTATTTTTTAGAGTATCCAATTTTTGAGTATTATATTTTACAAAATTAATAAACTTACCATCACCTTCGTTTTCCATTTAAACTTTTATTTAACACGCTTTGTTTTCAGCTTTAACAAGCAATTGAAGTAAGCACTATAAAACACCGAACGCAATTCTGTTTACAAATGAAGCAAACAAATTCAACTTCGATGACTCACCGAATAACGGTGAATCGCATATTACAACAACAAAATTCATTTTTGGTTGTTTTGGAGTGTTGACTACTAGATTTCAAAAACAACAACATATTTCGTGAGTGGAAACATTTTGACTTTTGGCCAACGAAATGAAATTTCTGACCATAGTGCAGTGGAGCAGTACGCTCATCACACGCATTCTTACGCTCTTCAAATTAGTCGTTGCTGAGACAGCAACGAAGCAACATAGGGGTGACAGGTAACAAGATCAACAGAAATAAGGTCAATTGACTTTATTTCGAACGGGGTGGGTGACATTATTACCTTTTCAAAAGCGAAATAAAGTCAACAACAATTTGGAAATAAGACATTCGCGCTATTTCCTCATTCAAATGGAAATAGCGTCAACAATGCTTAAGGTATGTCGATTCATAGAAAAAAATGTTGGTCGTACAATAAACATAGCACCGTAAGTGTTGTTTTTTAATAGATGAAAAAGGTTATTGCCAAATCCTCAGTGTGGTACTATTAATCCACACACAATCATAAACTACCACCAATTAATTTTATTAAAAAATTTAAAATTACGAATTTAGTAAAAACACGATGCGAAAAACCAAACGCAAAACGCAGCTGAAATACGAGAAATATTTGAAGAAAGAGTGTAGAAATGATCCAGAACTTGCAAAACATGTTTCGTTTTCACAAAAATAAAGCGTACACTATTAAATTGAAGAAAGAGTCCATGTCCAAAAAGCCCGGAGGAACACTGAAAGAATTCTGTGTTTTAAATTAGCATATTTGAACGAATTCGGAATGTCTAAGGTGGAAAACAAACCAACCTTTCTATAAGGAAATGATTATAGAAAAGGAATTTTCTTACACTCTATTCATGTCTCCGCTAGCAATATGTGACGACATCATTTAAAAGCAGCTAAGGAGAACGACGACACTATTTATTAGATGGCACATTCAAGCCAATGTGCCAAAGTGCGGGTAAAAACAATTATTGATTATTTAATATGGGAAACGAGATCATGTAAGTTAATTGATTGGTTTTCACACACTTTTGAAACACAAGTTATATGCTTTTTTACTGCAGACAAGTTGTTGCCAAAACACACCAGAAATCTTTCAATAACTTACAAATATAAAAATGTGAAGGGCTTAAATTCATTAACAGGGAACGGATTTTATGGAAGTTGGTTTTTTTTCTGCTAAAGAGATAGAGTATATTCGATTAAGGATGTCCACGATTTAGCTTTCCCTGATTCCATGTATACACATTTGATGTTGCCTGTTTTTTGCCTTTTTTAAGATATTTGCCTTTTTTTTGCCTTTTCTACTTTTAAAAAAGTGATTATAGCATTTACATTTTTTTTTAAGATTAAAAAATATACACATGCCCATGCGGCTTATAGAAGCGCAGGGACCTCTTGCCAAATTGGTGTTGGAAAAATTCAAAGCCGTTTTGTCAGCTAACGTAGGCTTGAAGACAATAAGGGGGTGTATAAAATTGTAAAGGGCGAGGAAAACGCCCTTATTCCTGATAATATGAACGTTTCAAACGTTCCATATTTAAATTGGGCTCCACTTGTATCAACTTACGTCGAGCGCACATTTAGTACATTCAAGGATTTTCTTCGCGAAAATCGAATGAAAATGCTGCCAGAAAACTTCAAAATGCGTCTTGTGGTTCAATGTTACTTAGAAACTCGAAAGGATAAAATAGTCAAAGAGTCAAAGTACAAATTTTTCATATAAAGAAACTAGTTCATAGTTTTTCTCTTTTTACTTGTAATATAAAAATTTCTAAAATAAATATATTTTTTGATTGTTCTTCGTATTTTCTGTCTTTTTTTAGTGCCTTATTTTGCTTTTTGGCAATACCTTTTTTTTTGCCTTTTCCTGCCTTTTTCGCTATTTTGTTTTGCCTTTTTTGCAATACCTGGTGCCTTTTTCGCTATTTTATTTTGCCTTTTCCAGCCTATTTCGTTACTTTATTTTGCCTTTTTTATAGGTTTTTAGGTCCTAAAAAGCCGTTCCCTGTTCATTAATATCCTCTATCTGCAATTTGCACAAAAACTAATTTGTGATTTTAGAAACCATTTGGGACTTATTACCTGTCATCACTGATATATTACTTTTGATTTCCAATTTATAATAGTGTAAGTTTTTTGTGTCAGGCGTTATATAAGGCAGCATTAGCGATGACAGTTAAATCTGAGGTGGATTTTTATATCAGAATCTCATCTTTGTGAAAAGTGTGCAAAAAGAGGGTATTATTGAATATAAGCCCACGATATGTAAAATATATAAATTTTATTTCAACGTATACAAAAAATAAATCTACCTGCGTTACAGGATGGCGGTAGAGGGGGAAGGGGCCGCAGCGTAGCAAGACGTGGTGTGGCGCGCGGACGCGGGCCGCCGCGAAGCTAAGTAAATTTAATGTTTGAAAGAGCAATAATGTCAATGGATTTTATTTCGCCTTTGAAAAGATAATAATGTCAATTGACTTTATTTCGCACCAGGGTGAGAAATAAAGTAAATTGACCTTATTTTCGTTGATCTTATTACCTGTCACCAACATAGGCGGAGCTCCGTTGGTTATTTTCGTAGGCTACAGTGGTCGCTTACACATGAATGTACGATTAAAAATTACCTTAAAAAATACTTTATGGGGCTTTTCAGGATATTGAGAAAATGGTCTTAGATTTACATTGGGAATTGCATTTGGAAATTTTATTCTTGGTACCACGGCAACCGTTTGCATTTTATTGTTGTGAATTTACAAATGCACCGAAATATACAAATGCAAGATCATATGCACAAAATCGTGAACAGCCTTCATGATTTCAAATGCCGTTACTGAAAAGAAAAGCCTCTTGTGTCACTTCTCCATTAAAGGAAAAGGAGGAATAAAATGTTAAAAGGCATTATAATATTTTCCTTTCCTATATATTGTTTTCCTATTCTTATTTCATTCGCTAAGCTTTGAATATAGCTCTCAACAAAAATTGCTGGAACTTGTTTTCCTTATTTCTGTTGGTTGGAAAATTACTTTGCAATTTTTTTAAGCACTGCACATAGGGGTATTTAGACGGCCAAAAACCAATTTGACAAAATTTTGAAGGAAACTTAAAAAATTTGTCACATTTGATAGAGAATATTCCAAATAACATTTCCCAGTCCAATATGTGTTAAATTTGTTTAACCATTTTATTAAGCAAAAGTTCAATTTAAATGTAACGAAAATAGCGGTTTTCCACGTATTTTTTTTTTAATTTTTGTTGAATATTAAGGAATTTGTTGCATCCCCGGGAGAGATCGCGTTGTTATTCTTCGTTTAATTGAAAGCTTGGAAATTCGGCTAATGTAGTGTGAAAAGATTGCCCGCAGAATATGGCAGATACGTGGTCTTTATTTACTTAGAAAATGTATTAAGAAAAATCTAAAAACGCAACTAGTATATAGTTATACTACTTTAGATATATATAAACAATAAAATTTAACTTTTAAGATGAATTTGAGGCCGCTGAACCAGAATATGAATCTGATTAATTAAAAACAAATACTTTTCAAGATATGAGCAAAAGTCACGTTTTCTAGGACCTTTCGGTCCTTTTGATGGAAATCTGCGGGATTGTAAGGCGAACCCAACTATGTTTTGTATTTCGGAATAAAAATTTGCTTTGGTGTTACACATTGGTGTTATATCAGTGATGATTAAATAAATAGTTTTGGGTATACAAGCTTTTAAATTAATATAAATGTCAATTTAGATAAATCTACGATATTTCAGTAAATATTGCATCCAAATTATTGAAAATTGGTATGCGAAGTAAAATTTTGGAACAAAATAGGATTATTATGAAATTTTTGGAAAATGGGAGTGGCCCCGCCCACTTATGATGAAATGCTTTATCTCAGTATCCGCTTCACCAATCCATCCCAAACTCGGTATGAGCCTTGCTTAGGCTATATCTAACATATCTGCTAAAAGTCCTTGAAATCGGGCGATAACCACGCCCACTTTCCATACAACGGTAACTTACAGACACACGAGAACTGCGCTAAATCAGTAACTACTGAAGCTAATTCACTCAAAATCGATTGTTGGAATAATCTCTTATCTTTAATATTTTTATTGAGCTTTGTACCACGCTTGTTTACTAGGAAAAATTGAAAAAGCAACAAAGTCTAAGCGGTTGAAGTTAAAGCAGCTATTTCGGAGATCACCGCATCTCCTCATCAGACTTATTTTTTCTAGACTTCAGCAAGGAAAAGACTTTGTTGCTTTTTCAATTTTTCCTAGCAAACTATCGTGGTACAAAGCTCAATAAAAATATTACAAATAAAAAGTTAATAAGCCACAATAACATTGACAAATAACCTTATGACCACAAATGTCTATCTCGGTAACCGATTTATCAATTCGTACCAAACTCGGTGCTCTTAATAACCGTGGTATGGAAAAGCAATACGATGAAAATATTTCAGTAATTGAGGACGCTAATTTACTCCAAGTTAATACTTACAACATTTTCTTAACAATAATATTACTGTTATTATTACAAACATGTAGTTTTATTACATTTTCTTACCTATACTGTGATAGTACATATTTGAATTATTTAATTCTCTAAATTCTTCCAAATGAATATCAAATATACAGGAGTGACCGCGTGGGCAGAATCGGCGGTGGTGTTCTTTTTGCGGTGCATTCATCCATACCATGCGAGGAAGTTAGTCTTCCTGTCATTGAATATACCGAATTTAAATGTATACGTGTACAGGCTGGAAAGACTTATATTTATTTAGCCCTTTGCTACATCCCTCCTAATTCTGCCGTATCAGTATATATGCAGCTAGTTTCTTTACTTGAGACTGTAAATGCAGTGCTTACGGCATCCGATTCTATGATTGTTTTGGGCGATTTATATCTGCCACACATTTCATGGAACATCATCGACACCGATGTTGTACCAGTTTCATCTAGAGATACATTGTAAATTTCTGGAGGAAATGGCTGAACTTTGCCTCAAACAAATAAATATATGTCCAAATAAGTTTGGAAAGGTCTTGGATCTCGTTTACGTTGATGATGTTCCGAAGGCCTCTATTAATCGGTGTGATCCCCTAGTTTTGCCGGAAGATGCATACCATCCTGCTCTTGAGTTAAGCTACGAAATCATAAATGAAATACATAATAATAAGTCAAGTTCAAGTACTAGATATGTTTTTGCGAAAGCAAATTTCAGGAAAATTAACAAAGAACTTTCAAAGTTATCTTGGCCAATATATAGAGATGACGTGGAGCGTAGCGTTGAGCACTTTAATGATACTGTTTTCAATTTGTTTCGAAAGTATGTGCCAATACGTAATATTGTTCATGAAGAACCAATACAATTATGGTTCACTAAAGAGCTTAAAAAATTGAAAAATAAAAAGTCGCAGTCTTTTAAATTTTATGAAAGAACGGGCTTACACAGTGATTACCTAAGGTTTTGCGGCATAGCTACTTTGCATTAAATAAAAAATGTTATAATTCATATTTATGTAAAATTAAGAAGAATTTAATTAACAATCCTAAATCATTTTATGGTTTCGTAAATTCAAAGCGTAAGGTACATAGTTTTCCGTCCGCTATGGATTATCGCAACACTGTATCTAGCGACAGCCAACTCATTGCCAACATGTTTGCTCGGTTCTTTAGGTCCAATTATTCTGTAGACTTCCCTATAAGTGGAGACTATCCGTACGAGCTTTGTCCAATCAACTCTGCTTATATTCCAGTAATATCTTCCGATGAAGTTTTACACTACTTAGAAACCTTAAAAGCGTCATGTAGGCCTGGACCTGATCATATTCCGACCTGTTTTCTTAAAAACTGCGCTGAGAACATCTGCGAGCCTTTAACAACTCTATTCAATTTGTCACTTAAACATGGCGTTTTTCCGTCAGCCTGGAAGGAGTCTTTCATAATACCACTTCACAAAAACGGCAGCAGGTCCTCTATAGAAAACTATCGAGGCATAGCGAAACTCTCCGCTATCCCCAAATTATTCGAAGCAATTATTGTTAACCAGCTGACATATTCTATATCTTCTTCAATTACACAATCTCAACACGGGTTTTCTAAGGGAAAATCTACTATGACTAATTTATTGGAGTTTACAACTCATGTCTCCAACGGTTTTAGAGAAAATGCTCATACCGACGTAATATACACCGATTTCAGTAAAGCTTTTGAAAAAGTATGTCACTCGTTACTCATCTGTAAACTCTACCTAATCGGCTTTCAGCCCAGTCTTCTTCAATGGATCTCATCTTACCTCTCTGATAGAACACAAAGAGTTATTGTTAATAATTGTTCTTCCAACATCATTAAAGTTTCTTCAGGAGTTCCTCAGGGAAGCCACCTTGGTCCGATTCTGTTCCTGATATTCATTAATGATATTTCTTCTATAATAAAACATTCAAAAATTTTAATGTATGCCGATGATGTGAAACTTTTTAAAACATTGTCCTCTATCGAAGAAAGGTCTTTGTTACAAGCGGATCTGAACAACGTGGTTAGTTGGTGTAATACAAACTATATGCCACTAAACCTTCAAAAATGTAAAGTTATGTGTTTCTCTCGGAGGGCTGTTCAACCAGCTGTTTATTCAATATCAAATTATAATCTGGAGCAGGTATCCAATTTTGTCGATCTTGGTATCACAATGGATTCCAAACTCAATTTCAACCTTCATATTAATGTTACAGTCAATAAAGCCATAGGCGTTTTTGCATTTGTAAGGCGATGGTCAAAAGAGTTCAAAGATCCTTATGTTACAAAAGCTCTTTTTACCAGTTTAGTTAGACCTATACTAGAATACGGATCTATTGTTTGGAATCCCCGCTACCAAGTTCATTCAGAAAGGATTGAATCAATTCAAAAACAATTCTTGCTTTTTGCATTGCGTAATTTTAACTGGGATTCAGATTACAATCTCCCCCCTTACACAAGTCGTCTAAAGCTCATAAATTTGCCTACACTCGCAAGTCGTAGAGAAATGCTAGGTATAATATTTATCGTAAAATTAATGACAGGCTTGATTAATAGCCCGGCCCTCCTGGCTGAGGTAAATTTTAATGTTCCTTCTCGAGTGTCAAGACACTTTCGACCTCTATTTTTAAAGCCATGCAAAACTAATTTTGAACTAAACGAATCATTCCGTGGTTTATGTCAAGATTTTAACTGTCATTCCAGCACGTTTGACGTATCGGACTCGATTTTTACTATAAAGAAAACTATTATTTCCACTCTCAATAATTGAAATACTGTCTTTAGCATATCCAATCAGCTGATGAATTTGATTCTGTAGCTGAATAGTTCTAGATCTCGACACTTAACAAACTCCTGTTTCCACTACTCGGCACCAAAAAACTAAAAAAAAGGTTCCGTACGTCATGCGGACTGCGCCCCTCGTGTCGGTTGGGCGGGAATGGAGGGTAAAAAGCTGTTGGGATTAATTAATTAATTAATTAATTAAATAAAAGAAGAATCTGATTTTTTAAACCGGTGGCAACCCTGGGAGGTTGCTTAGAGATAAAGCCTTTTCAAACCCATTTCCATTGATACCCATATTGTAGAAATTCATTTAACTAATTGAACAAAAATTTTTAACGGGTGGCAACTCTGTTAATGTTTTAACATAAGATATGAACCTTCTCCTCGCCGAGACGAACACGTAAATATGCGTGTTCCTACAACCGGACCACGGCAACATGGAGTCTATCGATATCAAACTTTAAGCAACTTTATTTTCTTTGTTTTGATAGAAAAATTGGACGTCCTCCCCTTATATTTACTTGATTTTAAACATTTACAATTCTATATGTTAAAACACGTATTTTCTAAACATTTAGAGTTGAAATATACATAAAAATAATTTTGGCCGCATAAATAATTTAATAAGCTTTGATAGAAGTTTTTTTAAGTTCTTAAACGTAATTTTACGTATTTTTATTTTTTTTCTTGAGAATTGTAGACTAGCTTTACAAAATAGGGTCATTCCTTCAATATAAATCGAAAACGATAATTTTTGTATTTGGGGAAAAGTGTCATCGTAGAATAGGGGCACCCTTAGTTTTTTCTTTTTGGTATTATAAATATAGATTCTATACCAACTTTCAATTTTCTACTGTTAGCAATATAGGGTACTCAATGACCTTGAAATGCGCTTCTGAATCCCTTTGAGACTGACAAAAATATATATAAAATATAAAAAGCAAATGGAGCCATGACAACTGAAGCTTGTAATATTTTTTCGGCAAATTTAAATTTTAAATGACCTTAGGTTGCTTAACTAATTGTTTGGTTAATACATATACGGACAATATACTTCTAGAGTGGAATATAAAAATTTCATGAGCATCCTCTTAATTTATACTAAGAAACGTAAAATTCGGCAATTTTGGCAAGAGAAAAAATTTTGGAAAAATCTCTTTGTTAATTATTTTGTAACGAAAAAACAAAATCATTACTTTTTTCAAGGAAAATTTGTTATTCCTACATTCGTTACCTTTACCCCATATGATTCGCTTTTACACCACTGTAGCTCAAATTGCTCTCAGCTCCCCAACACAATGTCACTTTTAGTTTTGTCGACCACTGCCATAAACCCTTTATCAACTGAGGTGTGGAACCTAGCTAAAGCTGGAACTCCATAGGCAAGCGTATGCGAGGTCCGTTGACATGCACTTACGTGCGTAAAAACTGAGCAACTCCATAGTGTGCGCTTACACGCGTTTGTCAGATAAGTTGATTCAGCATCCATACACATTTTTATACATATTTATAAAGAAAATACATACCAAGCCGCAAAAATTTTCTATAAAAATATGTAGGTGTATGTATTTACATACAGATGAGTAACAGTCGTCGTGGCGTGCAGACGTGTTTTTCTCAAGCTCTCAGTATCTTGCTGCGGAAATTTTAACATTTGTGCGATAGTGATTCTGTTAACTCTGATCGTCTTGCTTGGAAACTTTTTCTAATTTTAGTATCATGCCGTGCGTATGTGGTCAAATGTTAACCGCGGCCAGCTACAAAAAATCCAATGTGCCAAGTGGAGTTTAATTTACCACCTAAAATGCGAAAACCTCTTACCGGCTGATATCGAATATATGCAAAAATCCAACAGGTAATATTGCTGTAAAAGTTGCATAAAAGCGCGCCGTAATTCTCTTCTGTCATCCGCGCAACAACTCCGTGCATCGTGTGTGGGTCGTGGCTACCAACAACTCAACTAGCTCAGTGACCGCAATTAACTCTCCCCAGCTAGCCTCTTCGGCCCCTGAGAGTTCCCGTATACCTACCGAGTGCAATAAAGATATCAACTTGCAAGATCTTCTCAACGAACTTCGGGCTCTTAGAGCCGATCACGTTAAATCGACTTCAATAATCAGTTCTCTGCAAAATGAGAAGATGCAGCTGATAAAAAAAGTTGAACACCTGCAGTTAGAAGTTCAAGCTGTTCGCGCTAAACTTTCAGAATTTGGTGTTGCTGCTGAAATCCCTTCAATAGCGAGTGACATAAAAAGTATACGCAAGGAAATGCTTGATGTGATCACTGCAGTCTCTGGAAATGGGCAGGCGCACGATACTCAATTAACACCGGCATCTTCTGCTCCACCTACGTCTTATGCGGCTGCTGCTGCTTCTGTTACTGCTACTACCGTGCCTGCAATCCAAGTATCTAATGCTGCTGCTGCTTCTAATTCTCAGAAAGCTACCGACTCCAAAAATACTTCTCATGCTACTCCCCCAAATGCTAATGCACAAAATGCAGCGAAAAAACAGGTTTCTTCCACTCCACACCTCGTTGCGCCGCCCACGCTGCCGCCATCCCCTAACAACCAGTCAGTGCAGTCTGACAACGATGACAACTTTATACCTGCTAGCGGAAGGAATAGAAGATCAAAACGGAATGAGGAAATAAATACGCCTTAAAGCAAGTCACGAATTGGATGTTAGTGTCATGAAATGGGTTCATTTGTCTTTTTTCAATCCCACTGTTACCGCTGAAAATATTATAAACTACGTACATAAGCACGCTTCTATTGACAAGAGCGTTTTGCGATGCTACGCTTTGCTAAAGAAAGATGCTGGAATGGAAGGGCATAAGAGAGTATCGTTCAAACTAGGCGTAGCGAATGAACATTACCAGGGTGTCCAGATTGTTTAAAAAAAGCGCAATTTCTGAAAAAAATCGCCCAAAAATCGCCAATTTTTTTTAATAACATTCATGAAATCGATCTAACAAATCTTTTATTTTAAAAATGAGATCTCATTATAATATAGTTTTTAAAACCAAAAACGAATATAATACCTTCAGAGGTAATAATAAATAACACAAATTACTTATATAATAGTGATGCACAAACAATTTTCTTTAAAAATACGCTTACTTTTTAAAAATATTTGTTTGAACACATTTTGCGTTTTTTACATTTATTAATAATAATAATAGATTGGCGCTTACACATATGTTAGTGTTTGGCCGAGCTTCTCCTCCGATTTGTGGCGTGCGCCTTGATGTTGTCACACAAAGCGGAGGGACCTACAGTTTTACGCCGACTCCGAACGGCGATTGTATTTTTATGAGAAGCTGTTTTTCATGGCAGAAATACACTCGGAGGTTTGCCATTGCCTGCCGAGGGACGATCGCTGTTAAGAAAAAACCTTTTTCTATATTTTTTGGGATGCTGCTTTGACCAGGGCTTGAACCCAGGTGCTGATGTGTGAAAGCGGGCACTGCTTACCACTACACCACATCAGCGGCCGACATTACATTTATTACAACTCATATTAATTGATTACTCGCACAATCCGCTTTTAAGAGCTCGGCGCCAAAATTTAAATAAAAACTTATAATAAGGCGATATCAGCAGTGTCTGAATGATTTACATTTCTGTTGTTGTCATATATTGAGCTATTCAACCTTGATAACCAGGGAACGGATTTTATGGAAATTGCCTTTTTTTCTGCTAAAGAGATAGAGTATATTCGATTAAGAATGTCCACGATTTTGCTTTCCCTGATTCCATATATACACATTTGATGTTGCCTTTTTTTGCCTGTTTTAAGATATTTGCCTTTTTTGCCTTTTTTAAGATATTTGCCTTTTTTGCCTTTTCTACCTTTAAAAAAGTGATTATAGTATTTACAATTTTTTTTTTAAGATTAAAAAATGTACACATTGGCCATGCGGCTTATAGAAGCGCAGGGACCTATTGCCAAATTGGTGTTGGAAAAATTCAAAGCCGTTTTCTCAGCTAAAGTAGGCTTGGAGACAATAAGGGGTGTGGATAAAATTGTAAAGGCCGAGGAAAACGTCCTTATTGCTGATAACATGAACGTTTCAAACGTTCCATATTTAAATTGGGCTCCACTTGTATCAACTTACGGCGAGCATCTTATGCATCTTGTGGTTCAATGTTACTACAACTATACAGATTAAAGTTTTATGAGTTAGAAACTCGAAAGGATAAAATAGTCAAAGATGGAAAGTGCAAATTTTTCATATAATGAAACTAGTTCATAGTTTTTCTCTTTTTACTTATAATATAAACATTTCTAAAGTAAATGTATTTTTGCTTGTTCTTCGTATTTTCGGTCTTTTTTAGCGTCTTATTTTGCTTTTTTTTTTTGCAATACCTAGTTCCTTTTCTTGCCTTTTTCGCTATTTTGTTTTGCCTTTTTTTGCTATAGCTAATGCCTTTCCTGCCTTTTTCGATATTTTATTTTGCCTTTTCCAGCCTATTTCGTTATTTTATTTTGCCTTTTTTATAGGTTTTTAGGTCCTAAAAATCCGTTCCCTGTTGATAACATACTGTTTGATATTGGAAACGTTTTGCAGCAGAAACTATTAGCCGTCATATAACACTTTATTCGAACTATGGAATTAAGGCTTTCCAACCTCATCCTATTTCGAATCTTAGTTTTTGTAAAATTCATTACGGAAAATACGCGCCTGTTGCGGTTTGCACTCCGTAAGCAATTATCTAAACTTCTTCAGAGTAGAATGTAATGGTTCTGAGAAAAGTTGTTCCATGGGAAAGTTAAACGATTTAAATATTCAGTTTCCGCTGCTTTCCCTTCAAAGTCAAATAGTAAATTGGCAGGTCCCTGAAACTCACCGTCTTGTCATTCACACACTTTTCTGGTGACAAAATCAAAGCTTTTTTAAAAGTATTTAATTAACTGGGTAATCGTCTCAGAAGTTCTTTGGTTAGGGTGATTAAGCATTTTTGACAGTCTTTTAATATGCTTCTTAAGGCAAGTTTATCACGCAGTTCATTAGCCTCTTCTGTAAAATTATCGTGGAAAACTAAGTTTTGTATATTTTTATAATTGGAAAAAATTTATTTGAATAGAAAAAATCGCCAAAAATCGCCAATGGCGATTTCCTAAATTTTTACGCGCAAATATCCAAAAAAAAAGTCGCCAAATTGGCGCGAAATCGCCAAGTCTGAACATTACAATCAAATCTTGTACGGGCGTACATACTTCTACATACCTATATAAAAGTTTTTTCACTGTAATATTCCTTTTTCTAGCTAAATACAAATATCCCTGTCCATATTTTTTTTAATACCCGATATTCTTTACTTCAATGTCGGTCCGCACGAAGAAATAATTTCTATCTGTCCTCATGTTGTAGCCACTACTGTTCGGATGAACCGATGAGGGTAGATACTTTTCTTGACAGGTTGTGTCACTTTGACAGTGTGGGATCGAAATGTAGGAACGGCTCGAATAAGAAACTCTTGCCATACTTCCGCTCGAGACGAAAACCTTCTTTTCGATCTGGAGGCCACGAGGACACACGCGTTTTAATCTAAATCATCGCCTAAGCTAAAATTTACTTTGAAGACTTAATGCTTTAAAAATAAGCAAAAGTGTATCTGAATTTCTTTATGCGACCGCTCTAAAGGCCGAATTTACAGCCAAGTAATAAGAGGCGAGCACTATACTGATTTCTACTGCGCTCGGGATCAGCAATTGACAGTGTCACGAGGACGAACCTAGGAGGCGGCACCTCCGCTGCGCATACCTCTGTGAATTCTCTACAGTCTGACTCCTTTTGGAACTAATTATTATAACAGAAGGAACCATAGTACCTAGAGGAAAATTAAGACCGAGAAAAAAAAACATCGCGATTCAAATTTTAAACAAATACAATTCCATTTTCCGGAAAGCCACCTTAATTCGTATCCTAGAATATTGACGCATTTGGAGCATACATTCGACCACAAAGGAATAAATCCCATTACCTGGTAGTTAATTTTCTAAGATATTTATATCTGCTTTCGTTTTAGTTCCTAATGTATATATATAGTTCGTCATTTTGACAGTTTCCAGTAAGTTCACTTCCAGCAACCTATTATGTTTTTTCCCGACTTCCTCAGGTAAACGTCAAGTGAGTTCAATTCGGTCGGTGCTTATACATTGTCGGGTTGTTAATACTTTAATATCAAAGGAAATACCATTTTTGAGGCCTGTTAGTGAAACTTAATGGAAAAAAATAGTAGAAAATAGCGGAAAAAATAGGGGATTAAAAACAAAGCTTAATTACAGTTACAAAAATAATTTGTTTAGTTAGTGCAGAAACTCAATGTAAGAAAATGAAGTAGTAAAGGAGATAACAATTAGAAATAGTGAAAGGTGTAATGTAAGTGAATGCAAAGTGAAATTATTATACAACGTGGATAGGCCGCAAGAAGTTCCTAGGCCATTAAATTTATTTAGAAAACAAAAAACAACAACATCAGCAGCAACATATAAAACCTCGCCTGGAAGGCCTTCTCAGCGATGGACCATCGGAGACTGCTGTAAGTAATTTTGGTTTGTTTTGTTCTTATTTTCCTTATTTTGCACTTGGATAAGTCATTCTTCTGTTCGCTGGAAAAAAAACCAGTGTTGGAGGTTGCGAGTTTTATACATCAGAAAATGGCTTGGTTAATATTTTATTAAGTTTGTTTTGTTCTCGGATGGATCGAGATATTAATTTCCCATGAAATAGTAATTTCACAAGCATACCCAATTTATTAAAATTGTATATAATCTAGTAATACTAAACTTTGTTAAATCTACTATTGTTACACATAAATTTACATCTACTTATAACGTGCATTCTTCTAAAACCTTGATTTATTCACCTAAAATTTGAACAATTATTTAAATGAAATATCTAATCCAACTACTTGTAATAGGATATAACTACTACGTAGGATTAATTAAAATTAATATTCATAAAATTCCTTGATTTTAAATATATACGTATAATGGATTGCTAAAATATTACCTATTGGTCTGAAATCTATTTGGTGGTAAGGGAAAAGGCGGAGACGACAAGGGACTTCATTACCATCAACGGAGTCAATGGAAGGGTGGGATTAAGAGCGACCGAAAACAGGCTTTCGGTCGCTAAGCATGTCATTTGGCTAAATTTGCCGAACAACTGGTCGAGATGGTTGGTATTTAGGATAGGGTCTCGCGTTTTATAGTAGATTTTTCCCCTCGATTAAACTTATGTGTGCGATATTTGTATCTGTGTGACCCCTGGCTGAGTTAGGTGGTACCTTTGGTTATTGCAGCTTTAAACGGACCTCCCCCATGGCTGAAGCTGCCGGTGAACGCAAGCGCACACAACCTAGCTGCAATAACGCTTCCCCAATTAAGGTCCCAAACCCCTTTCTTTCCATATCGGAATACAGCTAGGCGGAATCGTTACAGAAAATGGCGCCCAACGTGGGGCCCACGATGCGGTTTTGTGGGTTCTCTATTAGTTCCCCCCGTGGAACAAATCGTCTGTCTGTCTCTTTAGTTTTATTTGTTGGTTCTACGGAGTTGCAGCTTGTAGAAGCTTAATGCTTTACTTCTGACCTGGCCAATACCGAGTATAATGAGTATAATTGTATTTAGAGTTTGAAGCACGGTATGAGCTGCCAGCATTGGATTTTGGTGATTATTGCTATATGCATATAATACTTACCAGCGGACAGCGAACATATGTGCCCAATGTCAAATTTCCAACTCCAGCTTTTAGATTTGCGGTGAAACTCTACAGGATCTTGACTTGATACGCCAAGTGCTAAGCTAGCCAACCTAAGGTTTGGAGTGTTATATTTTTGTAAACATGCATATATTAATAAATTTTCTTTTTGCATTGCTTGTTCGAACCGAAATAGGCATTTGAATAGTTCAGGATATGTATCTATAGGAGTTGCGTTCCAGTAGATACACCACTATTTTAATGTCGTTCCGTAAAGTTCTACTGCCGACACTCCCAATCAACTTTAGTCATTACCTGCTTTGCCTATTCCCTCCAGCCCATGGAGAGTAAGACCAACCCACAACTCTGATTTTATAGAACCTTTAAATCCCCCCGGATATAACACATAGACCATACTATTTTATAATATCCTTTTAACTACTTGTGAAATATCTTGTTATTATTAATATAGTTATGAAATCATAATTCCTTCCTAATCAATGATTTTTCTGGTTGAACTGAATAGCGAGTGCGTATATAATAAGTTATAAACTTGAAAACAGGCAAATTCCTATGGCGTTTGTTTCTTGTAGGTCTTTTTAACATTAGTATAGTATTCGGGAAATATGTCAGTTAGTCGAAATAGTGAAAAGATAAACATTCAGAGTAATACCTGTACTATATGTCGTGAAAATTTTGCTGAAACCGATGACATACTTCGAACAGCATGCTCGCATACATTCCACAGACACTGTCTTTTGGCATGGCTGAAGCGGAACTCGACATGTCCGCAATGCCGAGCAACTTGCAGCAGTCGTGAGTTTTGTTCTAATACGGGAGCACGAACTCGAGCTCGAGTAGCTGCTCAACCGCCAAATTCTGCCAACAGTCACGCCAATGTAGATACATCCCATCTAACGGGGCCAAATGAGCCAGCATCAGAAGGCGCATCTGGTGGTTGTAACGTCATGAACATTCCAAATAATGTACCAGCGAGCGCGCCTACGATAAATTCCAATGCAGATGAAAATCAGAGAATTCGCAACTTGGTTTCGAGCATTATCACCGCTAGACAGGCTTCGGCTTTTGAGAGTTTAGAAAATCGGGTAGCACAACTGATCGAACAGAAGATTGAAAGTAGTTTGAATGAAGTATTTTCTAGATTAAATCTAAATAATATTCAACCAGCTGTCTCTTTGAACCAGCAACCTAATACGCCGAGTAGAGAGCAGGGTATTCAAAACCCCCAGAGACACCAGAACAATTCAACCCCATTTTGGCCGCAAAATGCACCCCCACGGGTAAATCAGTCTGACTTTGGTAGTTTTCCGAGACACCTCGATCAATTGCGGTTCAGTGATATATCCAGTGTCCCGAATTCCGGAAGAATGGCACAGTTAATAGCGAGTTGGGACATAAAATTTTATGGGACTTCAAATCTTTCAGTTGACAGCTTCCTGTATAGGATTGAAAGTCAGGTTGTAGACACGCTAGGTGGAAATTTTAATCTTATATGCGAGCATGTGCAAAGCTTATTTACAGGAGAAGCCAAAGAGTGGTATTGGCGATATCGCAGGTCAGTTGACAGGGTGACATGGCCGTCATTAACCCAGGCTCTTCGAACTAATTTTGAAGAGCACAAAAGCGATACGGATATCAAAGAGCAGATTCGTGCACGCAAACAAGGCACTAACGAATCTTTCGATGATTTCCGAAACGCTATCTTAAAGATCGCAGAGAATTTACACACCCCTTTTCCCGAGTCGGAGTTAATTGAAATCCTTCAGAGGAATCTCAGACTTCGAGTACGCCAACAGTTGTTGTATGTCCAAATAAATTCCCAAGCCGAGCTGCGCAAACTTTGCATAAAGGGAGAAAGTCTATATAACGAGATATCCAAATCGGCTTTTTCTAACAATTTACCGAATACCCAGCGCCAGGTTACTCGTCGCCAGGTGAATGAATTAGACCACAGCTTGGACTTAGTGGAGGAGAGTGCGCCTGAAGCCACAGGTGAAATAGATGAGGTTGCCAGGAAGTCAAAATTAACCTGTTGGAACTGCCGGAAGGAAGGCCACAGGTATTTTGATTGCCTGGAAAACCGAACTGTATTTTGCTACGGGTGCGGTGCTTCCGACACATATAAACCCTTTTGCACCAACTGCAATCCGGGAAACGTGCCAAAGAGCGAGGGTTTGAAGTCGAATCCTCGCCAGGACCCGAAAACAATGAACTAAACTCGCAGGTTTGCTCGAAAAGTGACAACTCGCGCTTGTTACTCATACGCCCTGTGGAAAATAATGATGTACCTGTAAACTCAAATTTAATAAAAATTGTCCCATACGACATTCGTTTAAACAATTATAACTCTGCCAGAAGAAGAATTTTCATGGAAGAAGATTCAAGTGTCCGTCCGAAGCGTTCCTCTGTCCGTTTGAACAAGTTTTGGAAATTGGTCAAATCTCAGCGTAAAAATGTCAACCAAATGGTTTCCTGTATTCAAAATAAGAGTGGAGACGCAAGGCCATATGTGCAGATCTCAATATTCGGTGATGAATTCCTAGGTTTGCTGGACAGCGGTGCTCAAATATCGGTTTTGGGTAGCCATCTTGCAACTAAACTTGTGAAGGACAAAAAGTTGAAAGAGCATAAAGCCAGTGTTTGCACTGCTGATGGTAAGATGCAGGTAAATTTTGGTACTATTAGCACGGACGTTACATTTAAAGACAAAATTGAAAAAATCAACTTTTATGTCATTCCTAGTATGTCACAGTTGGTGATCCTTGGAGTGGACTTCTGGTGTAAATTCCAAATCGCTCCAAATATTGTAGCTGAGGTTAGGGCGGAATCCGAGCTAAACGTTGCTCATGAGAACGTGTTACCTTTAAATTTTGAGCAGAAAAGACGTTTAGAAATCGTCAAAAATCTGTATCCAAATTCTGAAGTTGAAGGATTAGGCAGGACCTCTGTGATGGAGCACGTGATTGAGATTGAACCTAATGTCCGTCCGGTGAAGCAGCGATATTTTCCCATCTCACCAGCGGTGGAAAAACTAGTTCATAATGAGATCGATGAGATGCTCAAGTTAGGTGTGATCGAAGAATCCCCTAACAGTCCGTGGTCCAGTCCGATTGTTTTAGTCAGAAAGTCCGAAAAGGTCCGTCTGTGTTTAGATTGCCGTAAGGTCAATTCCGTCACAATAAAAGACGCATATCCACTACCTCATATAGAAGGTATATTATCAAGACTGCCGAAAGCCAGATTCATTAGCTCACTAGATTTGCGCAGAACCTTTTGGCAAATACCCCTGGCCGAAACGTCTAGAGATTTTACGTGCTTTACGGTTCCAAATCGCCCGTTGTATCGCTTCAAAGTTATGCCCTTTGGGCTCTGCAACGCTCCTCAAGCGCTATGTCGATTGATGGATCGCGTTATCCCCGCTTCATTGAAAGATCAAATATTCGTTTACCTGGATGACTAATTAGTCGTGTCCGAAACTTTCGAAGGCCACATGTCTGTTTTATCCGATGTAGCTCATCATTTACGTAAAGCTGGGCTTACAATTAATGTTCATAAAAGTCAGTTTTGTATCAAAGAGGTTAAATATTTAGGATATATTGTTGGCAACGGTACCCTACGATCAGATCCAGAGAAGATATCTTCGGTAACCGATTACCCTGTACCTAAAAATCAGAAACAGCTGCGAAGATTTTTAGGTATGGCAGGTTGGTACAGGCGTTTTGTTGCCAACTTCGCTGCCTTAACCTCACCGCTGACTAACCTCCTAAGGAAAACCAAGTCGTTTGATTGGAACGACGACGCCCAGCTAGCCTTTGACTCCCTAAAAGAAAAACTGTGTACTGCGCCAGTGCTTGCCAATCCTGACTACACAAAGCTGTTTTTGATACAGTGTGAGGCCAGCAAACTGGGTATAGGCGCCGTACTAGCTCAATCCCACGAAGAGGGTGTAGACATGCCAATCGCATACTACTCACATAAACTAAATAGAGCACAATCTAACTACAGTGTCACAGAACTGGAGTGCTTGGCGGCGATAATGAGTTTGAAGAAATTCCGAGCTTACGTGGAAGGTCAAGAATTCACAATCGTGACCGACCACGCAAGCTTACAATGGCTCATGCAGCAAGCGGATTTATCCGGTAGACTGGCGCGTTGGTCTCTAAAACTCCAGGGCTACAAATTTAAAATAGAACACAGGAGAGGCAGTCAAAATGTGGTGCCTGATTGTCTGTCTAGGCAGAATTTTGAGGAGGTGTGCTACTTAGAAGTTCGCCCGCTTGTCTGTTTAGAGTCTTCCGAGTTCAGTTCCGGCGAATATGAAAAGGTAAAGAGTTATGTCCGAGAAAATATGAACCGCCTGCCTGATTTGCAGATTATAGACAAGCATATATATAAGAGAACGGAACATCCAGATGGTAACCCAGAGAATGAAGCCTTTATATGGAAACTCTGGCTCCCTAAGCCCCTTGTTCAAGAAGCAATAGAAAATGCGCATAACCCTCCAAATAGGTGTCATGGTGGCATCGCCAAAACTTTAGAACACCTAAGGAAAAACTTATATTGGCCTAATATGACGGTAGATGTTAAGGAATTTATCGCCAAATGTGACACTTGCCGGCAAAGCAAAGCCCCCAACATATCCTTGCGACCACCTATGACGAATCAGTTTACGATTCAACGCCCATTCCAAAAACTATATGTGGACCTGATTGGCCCTTATCCGCGATCGAAGAATGGCAATATAGGCATTTTAATAGTTTTGGATCACCAAACAAAATTTCCTTTGCTCAAACCCATAAAAAAGTTTCATGCTTCACCGATTTGTGATTTCTTACGCGAAAGCGTATTTAGCATTTTTGGTACACCGGAAATCGTATTGACTGACAATGGGAATCAATTTAAGTCTATACTCTTTAATGATATGCTGAACGAACGCGGTATACGTCACGTATACACCGCGCTATATAGCCCACAGGCAAATGCCAGTGAACGAGTAAACAGGTCAATAGTGGCAGGTATCCGCGCTTATTTGTCCCAGGATCAAACCGATTGGGAAAAGCACCTGTATGAGATCAGCGAAGCGCTGAGAAGTGCTTACCATCAAACAATAGCATGTTCTCCTTATTTTGCTTTATTCGGGCAACAAATGACAACACATGCTCATGACTATCAACTGTTGAGAAATTTGCAAACGCTGGATGAAAACTTGCTGGACCGCTCTGATAGACTGCAGATAATTAGAAAGAATATATCCGAAAATATTGCCAAAGCTTTCGAGTCCTCAGCTAAACGCTATAATCTTCGTAGTTCTGTTAGGTGTTTCAAAATTGGTGACGAAGTATTTCTCAGGAATTTCGTACTTAGTGACGCTAGCAAAAGATTCTGTGCAAAACTGGCTCCAAAATTTGTGAAAGCGAAAGTGGTAGGGACGAAAGGCAGCTGCATGTATGAGCTCGAGGATATTGATAGCAAAAGGCGTGCATTTTATCATAAGAAGGACATCCAAGCCGCTAACGAATAAACCTTTTACCAAGACTCTAAGCGCGGGGGTGTGTACGGGCGTACATACTTCTACATACGTATATACTCGCAGTGGCAATGATGTACCTGCATAAAAGTTGTTTCACTGTAATATTCCTTTTTCTAGCTAAATACAAATATCCCTGTCCA